>NC_062539.1:1461088-1463588 GCF_022655615.1 Tachysurus fulvidraco
TGATCAGCGCACAGCAGTAACGTGGTGTTTGATGCGAGAGCTGATCAGCGCACAGCAGTAACGTGGTGTTTGTGATGCGAGAGCTGATCGGTGCACAGCAGTAACGTGGTGTTTGTGATGCGAGAGCTGATCAGCGCACAGCAGTAACGTGGTGTTTGTGATGCGAGAGCTGATCAGCACACAGCAGTAACGTGGTGTTTGTGATGCGAGAGCTGATCAGCACACAGCAGTAACGTGGTGTTTGTGATGCGAGAGCTGATCAGCACACAGCAGTAACGTGGTGTTTGTGATGCGAGAGCTGATCGGCGTACAGCAGTAACGTGGTGTTTGTGATGCGAGAGCTGATCGGTGCACAGCAGTAACGTGGTGTTTGTGATGCGAGAGCTGATCAGCACACAGCAGTAACGTGGTGTTTGTGATGCGAGAGCTGATCGGTGCACAGCAGTAACGTGGTGTTTGTGATGCGAGAGCTGATCAGCACACAGCAGTAATGTGGTGTTTGTGATGCGAGAGCTGATCAGCACACAGCAGTAACGTGGTGTTTGTGATGCGAGAGCTGATCGGTGCACAGCAGTAACGTGGTGTTTGTGATGCGAGAGCTGATCAGCGCACAGCAGTAACGTGGTGTTTGTGATGCGAGAGCTGATCAGCGCACAGCAGTAACGTGGTGTTTGTGATGCGAGAGCTGATCGGTGCACAGCAGTAACGTGGTGTTTGTGATGCGAGAGCTGATCGGTGCACAGCAGTAACGTGGTGTTTGTGATGCGAGAGCTGATCGTTGCTGTCGGGTTAAACAGCGTCTCCGAGGTGTGAGGACAGATAGACTTTTCTGTTTTGTCCACCAGGTTCCTCTGTTACAGTGTACGAGGCACGAGGCACGAGGCAGTTGCACAACTCTTCTCACGTTGCCGTAATAAACACAGCACTTTATTTCTTTTATTTATTCCTTTATTTTCCCCCACATTTAATTTCACTGTTGTTTCAATCAGCTGTCCAAATGCTGGCAGGTTGAAAGTAGTGTGAGGTTAAAGGTAACACACACACACACACACACACACACACACACACACACACACACACACACACACACACACACACACACACACACACACACACACACACACACACACACACACACACACTCCCTCTCTTCTGTTAATCATTCACTATTTGTTCCTCCAAATCACCACCACCTTCACTTGTGGCAGTGTGAACGACACACAACGTAATAAACCCACAGTCCGGATTTGTTCTCTTCTTCACTCCTCTTTACTTCTCTTTACTCCACTTTACTCCTTTTTACTCTCCTCTTTACTCCTCTTCACTCCTATTTACTCTCCTTCACTCTTATTTACTCCTCTTTACTCCTCTTCACTCCTATTTACTCTCCTTCACTCCTCTTTACTCCTCTTTACTCCTCTTCACTCCTCTTCAGTCCTCTTTACTCCTCTTCACTCTTATTTACTCCTCTTCACTCCTCTTCAGTCCTCTTTACTCCTCTTTACTCTCCTTCACTCCTCGTCACCCCTCTTCACTCCTCTTCAGGTTTTCTCGCTCTTCCTCACACGCTGCTTCAAACTGTTCTGTTTTACTGTTTGTGGCCCTTCTAAATAAATAGCTGTGAAAACCACAGACTTTAAACTTCCTGTTATTTTTATTATTGTAATAAATGTTTAAAGGTTGTTTATTTTTGTCTGTTTTAAGTCTCAGGTGATTGATGGTGTGTGTATTTGATACGGAGTGGGCGTGGCCTGTGCAGTTGTCAGTACACAGTAAACAGTGCTTTATTCTGCATGATGTTCACGTGTTACACGTTTGGTGTCACGTCACTAACATCACTCAAAGCACGCTAGCTGTTTTAGCTACGTACCATAGCAGGGACCATCACTACGGTCTCTTCTGGGTATCATCGCTGCACACACACATCATGAGACATGGTGAAGTTTATCTCGAGCAGGGAACTGATGGAGCTTCAGACCATGCAGGAGCAGGACGGGAGGCTCGGAGGTCTGAGGAGCAGTGAGTCAGTGACTAGTGTGAACAGGTTCTACGTGTTGGAGCTGACCTCTCGTCCTGACCTCCGGCGTCTCGGCTCCGAGCCCTCGCATTCCTCTGGTATGTGGCTTTGTGCCACTCCAGCTGCTTCGACTCCACCCCCTAGAGCTCGGCTCCTCCTCCTCCTCCTCCTCCTCTTCTTCCTCCACATCATAAAAGACTCAGGTTGCTTTTTCTCTTCTCTTGTGACCCGGCAGTTTGTTTACATGCCGATCAGAGCTACACTTGTTATTCCCTCATATATGACTTTGCAAACCTCGTCGGTGCCCGATCAGGTCTCCACGGCAACTGGGTTCTCACGGCTGATTCTCAGTCGCAGAGGAAAGTCATTACAGCCTGATGCGTTTGTTCGGTCTCTCCGAGTCCAGCTGGAACTGAGGCCGAGCTGATTAACGTTGCAAATGTCTTTAAGTTCAGCAGCTTTGTTTTCCATACACTCTGCTTT
>NC_062539.1:1468588-1501088 GCF_022655615.1 Tachysurus fulvidraco
TCCACTATCACCATCGCCCATACCCAGCCTCTCTCCCTCCCCCCTCCCCCTCTCCCCCACTCCCCCCCTCTCTCCCCCTCCCCCTCTCTCCCTCTCTCCGTCCTGTGTGTTAGTGTGTGAGGTGAAACTCGTCTGAGCTCTGTATTAGCAGGTCTTTTTGATTTCCTCTCCCTTTTTGATCTCTCCCCCTTTCATGTGAAACTGGAGCTCATTTTCTCGTCACGCCGCTGTGAGAGAACAGCTTTATGTTCAGGAGCAATTTTCAGCTGCTGTTTAAAAAACCTCACGTTTTTCTCAGACGTTTCCTCTTCAGTTATTTAGTTAAAACCCCCCTGAGAGAGTGAAGGGGTAACTGTCACTGATCACAGCGGCCCCGAATGAGAGCAGGCGGCCGACACGTGTTAACACGTGCACTTTATACGTGATGCTGTCAGCATTGTGAATCTCAGTAGCTGTCGCTCGGCCCAGATGTTGTACAGAAGCCAGTGGAATAAAATCATCACCACATGTGCTGAGTGTCACTGACACACATCTGTAAACAAACACCTCCTTCATTTATACCCCAACTACCCCACCAGCCGATTAGCTCTAACTACCCCAACAACAACTACTCCACCAACCGATTACCTCTAACTACCCTAACTACTCCAACAACAACTACCCCACCAACCGAATAGCTCTATAAATAATAATAAATATAAATAATAAATCTAACTACCTCAACAACTACCCCAACAACAAATACTCCACCAACCGATTACCTCTAACTACCCCAACATCTCCAACAACTACTCCACCAGTGGATTAGGTCAAACTACCCCAACAACTACCCCAACAACAACTACCTAACCAACCCATTAGCTCTAACTACCCCAACAACTACCCCAACAACTACCTAACAGACCATTACCTCTAACTACCCCAACTACCCCAACAACCGATTAGCTCAAACTACCCCAACATCTCCAACGATAACTACCCAACCAACCCATTAGCTCTAACCATTCTTTCTCTTCCTCCGTTTTGTTTCTTCACTGCGTGTTTTTTCAGTCCTTCACAGTGGCAGCGATCAGAAAAAACAGATAAACAATAAAGTCTCTATTTCATTACTCAGCATGTGTGGTGTTGTTACTGCTGACCTTTGGGTCACTAGTTACGTCCCTTTCCTTCAGCAGAGTGGTGTAGAGGCTGTTGTTGAGTTGTTGTTGAGGCTGTTGTTGAGTTGTTGTTGAGGCTGTTGTTGAGGCTGTTGTTGAGGCTGTTGTTGAGTTGTTGTTGAGGCTGTTGTTGAGGCTGTTGTTGAGTTGTTGAGGCTGTTGTTGAGGCTGTTGTTGAGTTGTTGAGTTGTTGTTGAGGCTGTTGTTGAGGCTGTTGTTGAGTTGTTGTTGAGGCTGTTGTTGAGTTGTTGTTGAGTTGTTGTTGAGGCTGTTGTTGAGTTGTTGTTGAGGCTGTTGTTGAGTTGTTGAGTTGTTGAGTTGTTGTTGAGGCTGTTGTTGAGTTGTTGTTGAGTTGTTGTTGAGTTGTTGTTGAGGCTGTTGTTGAGTTGTTGTTGAGGCTGTTGTTGAGTTGTTGTTGAGTTGTTGTTGAGGCTGTTGTTGAGTTGTTGTTGAGGCTGTTGTTGAGGCTGTTGTTGAGGCTGTTGTTGAGTTGTTGTTGAGGCTGTTGTTGAGTTGTTGTTGAGTTGTTGTTGTTGAGGCTGTTGTTGAGTTGTTGTTGAGGGTGTTGTTGAGTTGTTTTTGAGGCTGTTGAGTTGTTGTTGAGGCTGTTGTTGAGGCTGTTGTTGAGTTGTTGTTGAGGCTGTTGTTGAGGCTGTTGTTGAGGCTGTTGTTGAGTTGTTGTTGAGGCTGTTGTTGAGGCTGTTGTTGAGGCTATTGTTGAGGCTATTGTTGAGTTGTTGTTGAGTTGTTGTTGAGGCTGTTGTTGAGCTGTTGTTGAGGCTATTGTTGAGTTGTTGTTGAGTTGTTGTTGAGGCTGTTGTTGAGTTGTTGTTGAGGCTGTTGTTGAGTTGTTGTTGAGTTGTTGTTGAGGCTATTGTTGAGGCTATTGTTGAGGCTGTTGTTGAGGCTGTTGCCTCTTCAGGAGTTTTTTCTTTACTCCAGAAGCCGAAGGATTTTGTTTCTAATCAATGCTTCAGTTTGACTCTTTAACTGCAGCTGAGTTTCACTGATTAAATATTTACCTCAGAGTGTTGAGCAGCTCGACTTCCACTCAGTGTGACTTCTGTCGTGTAAGTGAGAGCTTTCACTCCTCTCACTCCCCACAGAGATCTTCTTTCTTTCTTTCTTTCTTTCTTTCTTTCTTTCTTTCTTTCTTTCTTTCTTTCTTTCTTTCTTTCTCGTTGTTCTTTGCACTTCTTCTTCTCACCCTGTGCTGTGACACGTCCCTCTCAGTGTTGATGACTTCTCGCATCACGCTGTATTTTCCTTCCAGTGAGGGAGGAGATCAGACGTGTTCCTGTGACCACCTTTTCACAGCCTACTGCACTTGTTAATTACAAAAAAACACACCTTCTTATTCAGTGCTTATTTTCATCCATGAGATAAAGATGGGATTCAGATCAGTTCTAGTTGTATAATGATCAGTGTAACGCCATCAGAAAGGGTGATATATATATATCAGTGTAAAGTAAAGGCTGGAACATTTTGTGGGAGTTTGTGGGGGTGTTTGTGGGAGTTTGTGGGTGTGCTTGTGGACATACTTGTGGAAGTGTTTGTGGAGGTGTTTGTGGACACACTTGTGGGAGTGTTTGTGGAGGTGTTTGTGGACATACTAGTGGGAGTGTTTGTGGAGGTGTTTGTGGACACACTAGTGGGAGTGTTTGTGGAGGTGTTTGTGGACACACTAGTGGGAGTGTTTGTGGACACACTAGTGGGAGTGTTTGTGGACATACTTGTGGGCGTGTTTGTGGACATACTTGTGGGCGTGTTTGTGGACATACTTGTGGGCGTGTTTGTGGACATACTTGTGGGAGTGTTTGTGGGAGTTTGTGGGCGTGTTTGTGGACATACTTGTGGGAGTTTGTGGACGTGTTTGTGGGGGTGTTTGTGGGAGTTTGTGGGCGTGTTAGTGGGAGTGTTTGTGGGGGTGTTTGTAGACGCCCTTGTAGACGTGCATGTGGGAGATTGTGGGAGTGTTTGTGGGGATGTTTGCGGGCGTGATTGTGAACGTGTTTGTGGGAGTTTATATACGTGCTTTTGGGGGTGTTTGTGGGGGTGTTTGTAGACACCCTTGTAGACGTGCATGTGGGAGATTGTGGGAGTGTTTGTGAGAGATTGTGGGGGTGTTTGTAGACGTGCTTGTGGGGGTGTTTGTGGGCGTGTTTGTAGACGCCCTTGTAGACGTGCATGTGGGAGATTGTGGGAGTGATTGTGTTTGACCCGCGGCTGTTTTTTTGCTGTCTCTCTTCTGTGACGTGTTCGTACAGCATTGTTTTTGTCATGGTATGGAACACAAGAGCTCTTTTGTCTGCAGACATGTAAAATGTTCAGTTGTGGCCTTGTGTCAGAGGATCTCCGGCGTTCCTTTCGGCTCTGTGCAGCCGTGACATGAGTAACGAGCTCGTCAGACACCTCCTCGTCTCTGTAGGGCTAAGGATCTCTTACACACTGCACACTGACGCTATTGTTTGGTACTAAAGAGAGTGAGAGAGTGAGAGAGAGAGAGAGAGAGAGAGCGTGAGAGAGAGTGAGAGAGAGAGCGAGAGAGAGAGAGTCCTGCAGATGAGCGACAGGTTTTATCCTCCACCCACTACAGCGTTCGCTCATCGCGTGAATCATGTAAAGAGATACGGATCAAAATGTTGTCCGAGGACGGACTGAAAGTGTTTGCTACATAACGAGCGAACGTGATAATTAATTATCGTGTTAATGACAGACGTGTCAGACGTGTCAGACGTGTCAGCTGCCCACAAACGCCTTATCACTCACTATCATCATCAGTAAACATCTGGTTGTGGACGTGAAAGCAAATGAACAAGTCGAAAACAGAGGCCCTAGAACCAGAGAACCATGAAGGATTGTGAGATAAACACATGGGTGCCAATACTTTTAATGCTGCACTAATCAACAACATGCTTTGGGTTTTTTATATGAAAACTTTTTTTGACAATCACAACACCTCCCCTCCCCACCCCTAATTCAGTCTTTTATTTGATCTGGATATATTTTAGTGTAAAAGGACACATAAGGAGCTCCTTCATGAATATTTTGGAATAAATGGTTGCTTTCATTTTCATCGGGAAGTTCGTGATTAATGAAGACGACAGTGTAAAGGACGTCAGATTTTTGGCAGGTCTTTGTTATTGTTGTTTCAGCAGGAGGAACGAAGCAGATGGTCAGAGGCAGACCGAGCACCTGTGTATCACCTCGTCCGAACGTTACGCTTAAACACACACCGACACACACCGACACACACACACAACAAAACCCTCAGCATTACACAAACTCCATACACTTATGTGCTACATTTGTCATTTTTTATTTTACATTTTACCTTTTCCTCCTACACTCCTCTCAGCCATATGGCAATAACCCTACACGCGTACGCACCGAGCATCGATCCTTGAGGTACGCCTGCCAGTACGATGAACCTAAACTTTCCCGTTATCGTGTTTAAAATGAAACCGGATTAGAACCCAAACCCTTCTTTTTTTGTAGCTTATCAAACTCGAGGAGCGTTAACGGACGAGCCCGAGCTAGCATGCTAGGACTATAAGCGATAATAACATTCAGAGACATTTCCGTATCCAGTTGCACCACAGCGAGGAAAACAAGGAGGTTAAAAGTTTCTCTGACTCGATAAGATCACGAACATTGGAAATAGATATGGAAATTGTGTTTCAGGAGGAAGAAGGGATTCGTTAGCGCACACAGACTCGGTTAATTAACACTGAATTAAACACTAGGTTCTGTTAAAGATCTGTGAAGATCGGCTCGTCTGTATTTATGTGTGGCAGAAATTTGTGGAAATATGTATTCGTAATCAACCCAACAAATTTTGTAGCAAAATTTATTTATTTATTTTATATATTTATAGTTTTATTAATAGATTTTTATTTAGATTTAACGTTATGATTTAATGGTTTGCATTGGTAGTTAATAATATTTACAAATAATATTTTACTTTTATTTTATTTCATTCATTTTATTGTTATAATTTTGTATATATAATTTTAATGAACTAACTGAACGTCTTAAGCGAAAAATGTCTTTATTTACTTATTTTTTTAAAATGAAGTCAAACATTCATAGATTAAACTATGACAGATGCATAAAACATTAGATACTGTGTGTGTGTGTGTGTGTGTGTGTGCGTGTGTGTGTTTGAGTGTACAGTAAGTGTGTGTGAATGTGAGTGTGTGTGTGAGTGTTTGTGTAAGTGTGTGTGTTTGTGTGTGTGTGTGTGTGTTTGTGTGTGTGTGTGTGTGTGTGTGTGTGTGTGTGTGTGTGTGTGTGTGTGTGGTCACTTTAATATCCTAAAGTATGTCGAGGTCAGAGGTCAGGTCCTCGTCCTGCTCCCCGGTGTCCTGTTTTTTTTAGCTTTTTGACGCTAATTTGTTGAGTGTTTTTTCCTTGTTAATTCTCATCTTTGTCCAAATAAACATTGTGTGTTGTTTTTGTTTGTTTTGTTTAGGTTCTAGCCTATGATTGTGTAAAAGCGAGGAAGGAAAGAGTGGCATTGAGGAGGAGGAGGAGGAGAAGAAAGAAAAAGAAGTAGCAGCCTGGAACATGGTGCCTCATATTTGCCCCTCAGTGCCGTTGACGCCTCGCTGGCTTTCTGTCCTGCTCCTGCTGGGCTGCACGGTCGTCCCCTCTCCCTCCCACGCTGACAGTGAGTTTACCTGCTCTGATCACGTCATGCTCTAATCTCAAAGCACTAAAAAGTGTTTACAGCCTCACTATGGCGGATTTTGGTTTCTATGGTTACGGTGTGTTGGTATTATAAATAAACAACAACAACAACACCTACACGCTAGCTAGCTTGTAGCCTCAGACGTAGCTAGTTTATGCCTCGACTTGCCTTTAAAGAACAATGAGTCGAAGAAAAGTTTCCGTGTTTACATGAGAATAATAGCAGTGGGATCGTCTGCTGCCACTCGCTTACGCTTCTGTTTACATTTCTGCACTTGCTTATTTTATTCAATTACTGATTCATATTTTAAATATTTATGGCATTCATTTATTTGTACCTGGATGTGTTTATTTATTGTTTATTTGGATTTAAAACTGAAATGTGCTTAAAAAAAACAATACTAAAAAAAAAACAGTAATACCGTAAAAGTTAAATGTTGAAATGACTAAAGTTATAAGAAGTAAAATTGCAAAAACTAAAATTAAATACGAATCTTACCGCTCGGCCTCTGGGAATGCTAAAATATATTATTATTAATAATAATAATAATAATAATAATAATAATAATAATAATAATAATAATAATATACTAAAAATACTAATAATAACAACTTGTTGTTGTTGTTGTTGTTATTATTATTATTATTATTATTATTATTATTATTATTATTATTATATTGTTACTATTATTATAGATAGATAGATAGATAGATAGATAGATAGATAGATAGATAGAGATGGATGGATGGATGGATGGATGGATAGATAGATAGATAGATAGATAGATAGATAGATAGATAGATAGATAGATAGATAGATAGATAGATAGATAGATAGATATGGATGGATGGATGGATGGATAGATGTTTTATCTACATATTTTACACAGGAAACACATTCATCTTCTTGCGATGTACGTTTCTATGGTAACGGATCATTCCACTCAGCCCTAATAGCTAACCTACCGTGCGTGTAGGACGATAATTACTTAAACGTATCAAATTTACATGCCTATAAATACAAATACTATCTCCAAAAAGCCTGATAATTAAACTCCAGGATGTTTCCAGTAAAATAAAAAAGTTCACATATAAATACTCCTTACAAAGATGCTCTAATTATAGAGACGGAAATAGACGAGCTGCTTGAAGTTTAACCACAAATGCTAATAATAGGGTGTCGATAAACGTCTGCCTGGTGCTTGGCCCCCTGTGATTGCTAGTTTGGCTCCAGCTTCCTTTTCCTCATTAGTGGCTTTAAGCTTTAAAGAGTCTGAACACACGCATGTTGACGGGATTGAAGCCCAGTCGTGGTTTGGACTCAGTCGCGCCTCAGAGAGTCGTTTAATTTAGCGTGTGACCTGTGTTCAGCTTCCTGTAACCAGATTACAGCTTCCTGTCAGAGTTCAGACTTATGACATCGTTACAAACAGGGAAATATTCTGTAGTCGCGATAAAATGTGTAAAATGTGTAATTAGAAGAATTTTTACAATAATTACAACAAAAATATAAAGAATTTCATGGAAATATTAAAGTATAACTATAAACATAAATATTGTACATAAAGTGTGTAGTCTTTAAAACGTACAGCTTTAAAGTATACAATAAAAATATAACCATAAATACGGACATCACTATAGAGAAATAGATTAGAAATAGATATACAATAGAAATAATAATAATAATAATAATAACCTTTATTTTCTATAGCACCTTTAAAAGCACATCTCAAAGCGCTTGACAAAAGCAAATAAAACAACAAAAATACGCCACATAATATAAAGAATAGACTATAAAATAAGTACAATGTAAAATTACAATTAAATGCTACCTTAAAAAAAAAAGAGTTTTAAGCTGAGATTTAAAAATGCCAAGACATTTCGCTTGCTTTATCTCAGTTGGTAAAGAAGTCCAAAGTTTTGGAGCTAGTGAAGAGAAAGTTCTATCTCTCATCCATCGTAAACGAGCTGATGGAACGGTTAAAGAAGGACGAAGTAATACCGTCTCGTAACTTTGTTCTAGCCCAGGGGTCGACGACATTTTAAAAAAAAAATGTAATTCTAAATAGCATTGATTTCATAAATGAACACACGACAGCCAACAAGGGAAAAGACAAAAGTGTCGATCGGTCTCTCAGCAACACGAAACCACGGCGTCGGACGCAGTCTGGCGATATTTCTGAGATCTAAGAAAGAGGTTTTAAGCGTATTTTTTGATATTTGGCTCAAACGTTAAATCGGCATCAAAAATTATTATTGCTTGTTAAGTTATGTGCTAAGTCTCAAGCATTGTCTTATTTATTTATTTATTTATTTATTTATTTATTTATTTATTTATTTATTTATTTGGTTGTTTAATTATTTATTTATTTATTTTATTTTCCTCCATTTTGTTCTAAAGTTCCAGTCAGCATCAGTTGAGACTAAAAGTAACTTCTCTGTGTTTTCTTTTAGAAGTTCTAAAGGTTTAGTTCTGCTTCTTTCTCAGCAAAGCTGCGTCGCGTATCGTTTCGAATAGCGTGATATTTCTGTCTTCGTTCCTCGGCTGCATTCCATCCTGTGGTGAGAATCTCGGATCTACTTTAGGATCGGTTTTAAGAACTTTCCTGGAGGTGATTCTCTGGGGTTTTGTTTTTGGACCTTTCGGGTTTTGAACTTTGCTCATCAGATAATTAATAATTATTCACCGTCCTCATGCTGGAAGTTCTGCGTTTCACGCTAACACGCTCCGTTACTCCATGTTATTCCCATCATGCACGTTCTCACGTCCTTCACCGGTCTTTCCGAGGGACTCCGTATGGACACGGTCTACGTTTCTGATGATTCAGATCTCCGCGATGTCGTAAACGTGTCCCGCACGCCGAGTTACGCGAGTTAAACCCTAAGAATAGCGCAGTTTGGAACACGAGAGACCACAAACAGCGGGTGTTAGCGTTTTGTTGTCTGTAATCAGGATCTGAATTATACGGTGGAGGAGCCAGCGTTCAGGGTGGAGCTGCTGGACCTCACCGACTCAGCTTTAAATACATTCGGCTCCTCGTCCAACGCCTCCGGAATAACCTGCTGCAGTCGTGCGTCAGCAAAAAAAGGGGAAAAAATAAACACTTGTACATATTTACTCATTCATTTAAACTTTTTAATTACTTTTATTTAACGTCATCAAGAATGTTTGCGTTTTGTCATTAACACAGACTGCGTTAATAAGAACGGAGTGTTTCTGTTGCATTAAAAGAAAAAAAAACTTTATAAATAATTAAATAACTTTACAAATAACTTAATTTACAGTTTCTAGAGTTTTACATGGGACGATCTGGTCTACGCCTCGTTTTTGACTCTCGCTATCGGACGAAAATAAAAAGAGAAACTGGATAAAAGACGTAACGTGTCATGAAGCCGTAAATGAAACATTTTAAACGGAGGAACTTCATGACAGAAGTGACACATAACTGTAAACAGATAAAAAGTCGGATGCTCTGTTTGTTAGGAAGTGAGAGCGTTGATAGACGCAGATCTGAGCTGAAGGAACCGGAGTGATTTACTGCTCACAACCAGAGCGGAGTGTTGAATTTATTTATCTGTTATCTACCACTGAATGGACAGAATGAGCCACACACACACACACACACACACACACACACACACACACACACACACACACAGAGCTGGAGTTAATGGGCAGCGTTGTGTGAAGGACGGAGGATGTTGATGTTGATGTAGTTGAATGCAGGCCACGGCTCAGGCTCAGTGTTTGGATCTCTGCCTCCTCACAGGATAATTAAGCCATTAATCTCTGATCATTAACCTCCCGCGACCCCTCGCTCGCTCGGCCGTTTATACGCCGCTACGCCACATCAGACTCTTTTTTTATTCCTTCTGCATTTGTGCATCTGTCTATCAGTCCCCCCTTTCTCTCTCTCTCTCTCTCTCTCTCCCTCTCTCTCTCCCTCTCTCTTTCTCTATCTCTCTCACTCTCTCTGTCTCTCTCTCTCTTCCGCTCTCTCTCTTTCTCTCTCCCTCTCTCCCTCTCTTTCTCTCTCTCTCTGTCTCTCTCTATCTCTCTCTGTCTCTGTCTCTGTCTCTCTCTCTCTCTCTCTCTCTCTCTCTCTCTTCCGCTCTCTCTCTGTCTCTCTCTCTCTCTTTCTCTCTCCCTCTCTCCCTCTCTCCCTCTCTTCCTCTCCCTCTCTTCCTCTCTCTCTCTCTCTCCCTCTCTCCCTCTCTCAGGCTGGAGATCACAGCTGTGGGCTAAATAGAATTACATCCTGAGCCCCACTCCATCGCTGATACGTTTACTTTTAATTAGAAAGAATCGATGTTCCCGTTGCGTCCGTTTCTTTCTCCGAGCGGAAACTTAAACACGATACACAACGTCCACCTGGGGACCCCCGTGTGTCCAACCGCCCCGACACTGCCGTAACACGTCAGGACAAATATACAAACAGAAATAAATAAAGCCTAACCCATAGACTCAGGCGTACTCGTATCAGGACCCGTGATGAAGCTGTGCTCCTCAGATCATGTAGGTGTTCCACAGTGTGAAGGTTCACCTCCATCCCCGAGCCCTCCGGCACTCGGCCGACTCTCGTCATAAATCAGGAAGGTTTCCGACAGCTAGCGTCATCTCTGGACATTCATCACTGTCGCACTTTGCTCTTTGATTGATGCAGCAATATGTTAAAGGAGCAGGATGGATGTCGTGCTGGAGATAACGACTTCACTGCAATTTTATTAGATAAAACGCAGGCCGGAAATCGCAGGTCTGAGCACAGACATTATTTACACGGGGCATTTAAATATTAAAAAAACACTTCATCTGTAGTGATTCCTCGGTATAAATCTTATAAATAATAATCTCCATTTTTATTATTTTATTTTTAATTAAAAGTTCATAGCTTCTGTTCATGGTATTTATTTATTTATCTATTTATATAAAAAATTTTTTAGTGTAGATTCGGTCCTTAAAGATAAAAGAAAGTTATACGTATTTATTTATTAAATTTATTAAATGTATTAAATATTAAATGTATTAATTACATTTTAGTTCAACTAAAAGGAAATTTCTTAAAGAGTTTGTAAAATTTGTTATAAATCATTTTGACGATTCACAAGATATTTTTCCGTCTGAGATGTTTTTTGGGGATTTTTAGGGGATTTTTTTGGCCTGTTTGTGATTTTCTGATTCACGTGTTCTTGTTGTTTTTCTTTGCTTTTTATTTTTATTCCGCTTTTTTAAAACTCGGAGTCAAAGTGAACTGAAACACTGAAGCAGCTCTAATGCCTCTTTTCCACCGGAAAGAACCGGGTGCTGGTTCAGAGCTAGCGCTGGTGCTGGTTCAAAGTTGGTTCCACTGGTGAACCTTCTAAGAACCGGTTTGCCTTTCCACCGGCTAGAGAGCGTCACAGCGCCGAGTGTGACGTCACTGTATACGTGTCACGTGTCCCAGCGACGTTAGCGCAGCAGCGACAAACACAAACACAACAACAATGGTGGATGTTGCTTTACTGTTAATGCTCATGGCTTTGTGAACCTACATTAACATCCAAACGCGGTGAATAAAACGTGTACGTGCGGCTCCATGTAATCTGTATAAACGGAGGTTGTAATCGATAAAGTACATAACGTTATTTTATCGTTAACACAGAAAAAAATTTAGCCTTAGCATGTAGCTACCTACTATCATGTGTGCTGATAATGTATCATATCGCGGTAAAGTAAAAGTGTATTAAACATTAGTATACTTAAGGTACATTATCAAATGCGCTAACAGTAGCCCCACCCACAGCCCCGCCCACAGCTCCTGACGCAAGCGGTTCTAGTCTAGACCAGCAACGTTTTGGTGCTACTTAAGAACCACTTTTCCTGGTTCAGAGCCGGTGCTTTGGCGGTCGAAACAGAAAGAACTGGTTCTAAATTAGGCTCCGAACCTGCACTCAAACTGCCTCGGGGGTAAAGGGGCAAAATAAAGGTTCTTCTGATAAGAAGATACTTCTGAGTCCTTCTGAGGTTTGGACTGATTTTTTATCCTAAAAAAAAAGAAATAGGTTTATGATAATAATAATAATAATAATAATAATAATAATAATAATAATAATAATAATAATAATAATAAAGGTTTATTTCTGGTTTGTCCTTTGCATTGGTTTTCTAATTGAACCTTAAACAATTCTGTATTCTTTCCCATTGAACCTTTAAGTGTTTAAACCCCAGAGGAACAAAACCACAAACACGACTCTGGCACTTTTTTCTTTCTTTTGTTTTTTTTATTTTGTTTCTTTCTATAATTACATTTGCAGTATTGACTCTTTTCCCCTCGCTGTGCTCCGTGTTTGGATAAAAGCTTTGCTAAGGCAGGACCCTTTATGTCCACTTAATAATTAATGTCCCTGTCAGACTCTGGGCTTTAGGTTTGGATCCCCAAAGCCCGATAATTCCATTTGTCCGAGTCGCTCGGGGTTGGAGTCAGAGGAAGGGAACGCTCGGCCTCTCGGGGGGAGATTTGAACTCGAGCGCTATGCTAATAAAGTTAGCGAGCTCGTTAGTGGGGGTTGGTGGTGCAGCGTAACGAGGTCTGGTGTGGTCTGCGTTCTCCGCCTTTATATCCGTTCATTATTCCATTCTGTTTCCCATCGTCCTCTGGGATCGTTTCCCAGTCCAGCGCTCCAGGCTGCTCCCAGGCGACGGCTTATAGCGGCGTAATGAATATATCAAATATGTATCGAATACGGATCAGGACGATGGCGGCGAGCGGAATTTTTATTCTGGAGCCGAAAACACTTTATTCCTCCATTTATTGTTGAGTCAACATCGAAATTGTTGCTGAGGAAGAAAAATTGAAATTTGGTCAGAAGTTTATCCTGAACTTCTACTGGAAAACCGGAAGGATTGAATATTTATCCCAAACCGGACGTCGAATATTCCAAAGATTTTTTTCAGTAACTAGAAAAATACAAATAAGCAAATGGATTGAAGAGTTTTTTGCTTCTGTCTTTTCCCTACAAGACGACAACAATGCATGAACGATATTAGCAACAATGCTAAAAACTCAAACACTGAAATCATTAATGTTCAAACATGTTTCTAAAGTTGGAAATTTTTCGCATAAAAAAAAATCCTCCTTTCCCTGAATAAATGCTCGTGTTTTAGCGTACAGGCTTTGTTAGCGTTCCCCTCCCAGCGATTTCTGGATTGCCTTGAAGGTGTCGATTCATTCGGAAGGTGTCGATTAATTCAGAATGTGTCGATTCATTCGGAAGGTGTCGATTCATTCGGAAGGTGTCGATTAATTCAGAATGTGTCGATTCATTCGAACAAATTTAACAGCAGCTCCGACGAATGATTCTTACTGGTAGATTTTCATTCAGGAAACGTTTACAGAAGGAGTCTACAGTGTCGGCGCTCTGAGGAAACGCGCCAACTTGAGTCCACTTTTTATTTCTAAGCTGTATTTGTTGTCGTATTACTCTGAAGACAGAACAGCGAGAGTCAGGTGAGGTAGCGGTTGTTTATAGCCGCTATGACGGAAGTGACAAGAGGAACTAACTTTACTTTACTGAGACAGCAGCAGCTCTGCTTCATTACACCATACACGTGATCCACAAGTGTCCAGGATTTGGAAGCACATCCTCCAGGAACGACTCCAGAAAAACATATAAAAGTTTGATAAAGACTTCAGGAATTCAGATCATTTTCTCCGCAGCGTCACTCGATGGAGAAATTGTGTATTTCAGATCCACACACTATTGACTCACTGAGTCCTCGGAGGAAATGTCAGGCTAGTCCACATTACGTGCAGGTCACGACCAATGAAGCTCAGCCTCTCATGTTTATGCCATGGCCGTGCCTCTGGGTAACGCCACGCTCGGGGTGAGCGACCTCAACCGTGCCCGAGGACTCCACTGATCACTCTCGCTTAACCTCGGCAAATATTTCCAATCTGCTGATTTCATGCCTCTTTAATTTTTAGCTCTGCCTCGCTGACTACACATTTCCACTCGCTGGCTTTGTCCAGGCTCAGAGTCCGACAGAGTTTGGCTCGTTCTAGTCAGTCGGACCGTGACGTTCAGTTCGCCCTTGACCAGAAGGTTGCTTTGTTACCTGTGGCTTTCTTGTAGAACATCTACCTGAGTGTATTATTTATACTTTATATTTCATCCTGATGTACATAAGGCTAAGCTAGAGCAGCACTTACGTATCGATTTGAGAAAGTAGAGTAGAGTAAAACGAATAAATATAAGAAGACAGAAATATACCTCGGGGTCCTGACAGAACAGCGAGTCTTCTCAATCCAGTTTCGACAGCTTTCAATACCTTCAACATCCGTAAACTCCTCGTCATCGACGTTTAATATTTTAGCTGAGATCAAAAGGTATATTTAATCAAGCTCAATATGTGGCCTGTGTGTGTATATATATATCTATACATACCGTATGGATCGGTGTTTCTTAGCCCTGTAACAGGTAGCGCTACATTAGCACGGCTAATATCACAAAAATATTCATTTAAACATTTTAAACAATTTAGCGATGCTTCAGTATGTTTGTGAGACGTGGCGTGTAGGATTCCTGAACGAAAGAAACAGACCACGACACCTAAAATACGTGAGAAAAACTATACACTATAAACGTCAGTATCAGTTTGCAGCATGACATGATCTAGCGCTCCAGGGTCCTAGTGCCTGTTGAAGTTTTACCTCAGAAATGAACGTTTGTTCATATGAAAACCCTACGACTTCACCAACACCGCCGGCTGTGAGAACGCGAGGCGGCTCGGTCCAGCCTACGACTTTCATAACCAGTTTGTTTGGATTCGAGCTTGGATTCATTCCAGTACACCAAGTTCCCTCTTCAGGGGTTGATGTTCTGGCAGATTCTCTAAGACTTCAGGAGCTAATGAAAAAACCCACACACAGGTACCGTATCTCTGCTGGAGTTCTCGACTCGGAATGTCAAGTCATGTCCGTTTTTTTTTTTTTTTAAATCTGACTTCATCTAGTCCTATAGGTTGTGATGAAATATCAAGCCTGTGGGATTACAGCAGGGATGCGTGGCGTGAGCGGGATCGTCGAGGAGCTAGTGCGCAACTGTGTAGGACTCGAACCGATAACTGTACGGCTTCAGTGAAGATTAGTGCTGAGTGAAGTATAGGAGTTGAAGGAGGTGGTGGTGGGGGTGGTGGGTGACTGCCTCATTAGTGCACTGACAGCGTGAGCTTTTAAGGTCTAGGGTTACTTTATGCTCCGAGGAGCTTTGATGGGGTCAGGGGTCAGTGGAGACAGGAGAAAATCCACATCCTGACCTCCCAGATGGTCTGCAGGCTGATGGGCCCCTTATAAACGCACAAAAGCCACAGGTGCAGGAACAGGTGACCCAACACACATCTGCATTCATGTCCTACACACATCTCTACTCAGTGGCGTGTGAGCTAAACCGTGCATGTGCAGATCCCAAAAAGACACGGAATCTGCCGGAGAACAGAAAGAACCAGAGCGAGAGCTGCTTCTGCGGAAACTAGTCGCTCGGGTCAATGTGAGGAGAGCATGTGGGATCGATACCCAAACCAGAGAGACACCCATTTGTTTCCATTAATAATATATTACCAGGTTTCTTTTTTTTTCTTTCTTTTTTACCCCTTCGCTGGTGCACTTAGCGGAAATGTGTCTGACGATCCGATGCTAGCGGCCGCCATCCTTTTAGCCCGACGCTTCCATTAATGTAATTCTGCCCCATTTCCAAGGCTTTTGCTTCCAATTAATGTCACATTATCTTGCCTAATCAGCTCAATTACAATATTTTTCTCAATTCCGTGGCCCGATATCAACTTGTTAAATGGATCCCGCTTAATATTTGTATGAAAATCTTGGCAGGAAAAGTGTCGTGTTACCGCTCGGGGAACATTAACGGCACTTTTCTCGATTTTTTTTGTTTTGTATTATCTTGGGTCCATTATGTGCATAAACAGAGGGAGAGAGAGAGCGAATAAACAGGCCGATAAACAGGGAAAAAAGAGAAACGCTTCTCTGGTTGTGATCTCGGAGCGAGGCGGCTGTCGAGCATGTAGCTTTCCGGGACGGGTGAATTATTTAACAGAATGGCGTAGAACATAAACTGGGAATGCAGTTACGCTCGTCCGCTGTGCCGACAGTGAAGAGCGATACAGTAATAACCTCCAGGATTTCCGCTCCACCGATGAAAGAGAGCGCTGTATCGCCGTAACAGACGTTTTTGACATTTTTGCTTTCTTGTTATCAACCAGGATGGTAATAAAAGTTCCCTTTTAGTTTACTGACACAAAGCTGTGAAGACAGCAAATGGTCTGTGATGTCGGCAACACTGTTGTACCGCTTATCCGTCTTATAGCGTTAAGATGGTAAATTATGCAAAGGAGATCTCTCTTGTATCTGAAGGAGCATCAAGTAGCCCTGCAACAGATCGACTGCCTTCGGTTCCTGACGTCATTCCTGATACGATTACGGTATCTTCGGGCTTTGCTGATCGGCGTCCACGTCTTTGACACAAATCAAGAGTAAATACCGTTACTCCGGCTGATGGGAGCGAACGCACCCCTCACCCAGCCGTCCGCCAGCAGAAAATCACTTACCGAAAGCATTAGCGCCGTGTTTGCTCATGCATCTTTGACGAGTCTGATGAAGAAAAAAGCGAGCTTCCTGCTAATCGAGGCGAGTCGTATCGTATGACCCGTGCGCAGGGAGGTTTAGCGTTACTTTAGGCTTTACACAGTGCCCCTGGTGGGATTTTCAAAGACGTGAATCACCATCTTCGGTTTCTAGCCTCGACTCGATATCAGATCAAAGAGGCAGAGAGAGGAGGAATCATCTGGGGAAAGAACCGTTAGCTCAGTATTACACCTCTGGTGACCAAACAGGTGTGGGATCCACGTCGTAAGGGTTGGAAACTTTTAACAAAGTCACGCCGGAGGAAGCGACCGGATCTTTCCTGGTCTCTTTTAGAGGGAAAACCAATGTAGGAGTTTCCTCCTTGTATCATCTCAGTGGTTCCTGATTTCCCATGAGCCCATGAGGGACGTCAGACGCACCATCAGATTCTTCGCTATCCTGTCCTGGTTTCTCTGCTGTTGTGAGCCTGATGTCTTGGTGCAAACTCCAGCCCGGTCGAGGTCAGAGGTCACCTTAGAGGACGGCATTGTGCACAGATTAGCGTCGCGCGGTTAAGATGTGTTTTCATGATTCCTTAAAGAGCTCCTTCTTCCGCGAGGACTTCACTGATCCGTTCATCCTCCCATTCGGCTTAACGAGCTTAACGAGCCTCGGCCTTTGAGGCCTGCTGATTAGGTTTAAATAAAAAAACAGCATGTTGGAGAGGGGGTGGTGGTGGAGGTGGAGTTTGATGAGTACAGAGACACATGTGGAGTGAAAGGCATGCTGGGAGAATGAGTCTGTAGCCGCGGCGGCACGGTGCGGACGGACATACAGATAAAAGTGCGGTCCTGCTCACTTCCTGGGGAACTAATATCGTAAATGTCATTTAAATGTCAGTGTGACCGGCGGTCCGCAGGGTCACGGGGGGCTTGAGTCGAAAGAACAGACCTACAAATGTGGCGACAGCTCGGTCTCCTTACTCACAGCTCTACAGTCAACCTCACGTCCTACAACAAGGTCATGCCACTGGATCAGATCTGCCGATGATTTAACGCACGCCGTCCGGCTGCTAGTCTCCATCGCGCGGCTCTTCATATAGACACTACGTTATGTTAACTAGCTATCGATTTTGTTCCCTTTGCCGCGGTGCCTGCGACCTTTTATTAGAGATACATAAAAGCAGAAGGGCACGGCCGTTTCTCTCAGCGCCGACGTCAGGAGGTTCGGGACGAGCTTCCGATAGCCGCTTACTTTCTACACATTTATCATACAGACCGCGTGAAGTCGAGTCTTCTTTTTATACAAGCTGCTAACATTCAGATATAAAGTTACGGCTTTCCCTCTGACGCCGTAAATAAGCTTCTTACAAAACAATTCACGATATCACTAAATAACACTTAATAATCCGGTAAAGCAGAGCGTCTGCCGTACAATCCCTGTCAGTCAGCTGTTACTATAGCAACGGTAATGTATTAGACACATATAGAAACACTTCTGACCAATCAGAATTCAGCAGCGCCGAGGTGGAAAATGAAATGCGTTCTGACGCCTGAAATGAAGTTCCAGGAGGTGGAAAACGGGGCGTGGCCACAGGAATGCGGAGTACAAACAGCACATCCGTCACTGCGGACTGACGACGTGACACCACAAGACGTGACATTTAAATTATATATATATATACAGAGTGAATAACAACCTGAAAGTCCTGATCTGAATCATAAACGTGATGATAGTCACATGATTCTGGAGACTGTGACATTCTAAAGAGGCCACAATTTGAGGAACAGTGAATTTTAGCTTCTTCTTATTTCCCTTTTTTCCCTTTGTTTATTTTTTGTTTTCTATTTTTTATGTAATTTGGATTATGTCATTTTTTTTTATTTAATTTATAGATGTTTATGTGTATTTCAGTATTTCTCTTCCTACTTCTGCTTGTTTTCCTGCTTTATATTTTCACGTCATCTTTCTAAAAGGTTTTTTTTTTCTTTTTACATTTTTCAAATTTAATTAATTTTTTTATCATATATATGATTTTGGTCACTTGACCAACGTGTGTGAAAATCGCTCCACAAATAGTTTGCAGTAAATAGTTTTTTTTGTGTGTGTGTGTGTGTATGTGTGTGTGTGTGTGTGTGTGTGTGTGTGTGTGTGTGTGTGTGTGTGTGTGTGTGTGTGTGACTAATAATTGTCAGTGAAAGTGCATCATGAAGATAGCAAAACCTACGTGTGTATCTTGCGTCACCTGTACAGACATCGCTGTGAAACCTGTTTTTGTGTGTGTGTGTGTGTGTGTGTGTATGTGTGTGTGTGTGTGTGTGTGTTTGTGTGTGTGTTTGAATAGACATGTTATAGCTTGATCTGGACCAAAAATATGTGGAAAACAAAACCTGTTTAGACACACCAACACACACACACACACACACACACACACACACACACACACACACACACACACACACTCACACACACTCACACACACACACAAACACATACACACACATACACACACACACACACACATATACATACACACACACACATAAACACACGCATAAAAGCTAAATAAATATCTTTCTTTATTGCTCGCTCTCTCTCTCTCTCTCTCTCTCTCTCTCTCTCTCTCTCTCTCTCCTTTTTTCCAGGTTTGCCGAGTTTCGTCAAGACTCCAGAGGACCAGACGGGGATTTCAGGGGGCGTGGCCTCTTTCGTATGCCAGGCGGTCGGAGAACCCAAACCTCGTATCACATGGATGAAAAAGGGGAAGAAAGTCAGCTCTCAGCGCTTTGAGGTAACCGTGTGTGTGTGCGTGTGTGTGTGTATGTGTGTGTGCGTGTGTGTGTGCGTGTATGTGTGTGTGTGTGTGTGTGCGTGTGTGTATGTATGTGTTTGTATGTATGTGTGTGTGGACAATGACTCAGCTCTCTGTGTTTGCTTCCCTCCGTCTCCCAGGTGATTGAGTTTGATGATGGCTCGGGCTCCGTCCTGCGTATTCAGCCCCTGCGCACACACCGAGACGAAGCCATCTACGAGTGTACAGCCACCAGCAGTGTTGGAGAAATCAACACCAGCGCCAAACTCACCGTGCTGGAAGGTACCATGAGCTTCTCTTCTTCTCTCCTCCTCTCCGTACAACTCGTCTAACCTCCTCAGTGTGGTCAGGGGTGTGGTCAGGTGTGTGGTCAGGGGTGTGGTCAGGGGTGTGGTCAGGGGTGTGGTCAGGGGTGTGGTCAGGTGTGTGGTTATGTAAATCATGCTATCATGACATCAGCGTGTCTTCTGAGGGAATTTCTGATTCTGATCAGATTCTCAAGTTGCTGTTAAAAATGATGCTAAAGCGCTGTTGAGTTCTGCATTCTGATTGGTCAGAATGTTTTATAAACACACACATAAACGTTCACACTAACGTTCACACTAACGTTCACACTAACGTTCACATCGGACATCAGAATGTTTTATAAACACACACACACACATAAACGTAACACACATAACACACACACACACACACACACATAAACGTTCACCAACTCAGAAGTGGTGCATTGGCTCTGACATTTCTGATCCTTAATTTATGACCCATACATGAAAGAGTTGAGTGCAAAAGTTTGTGCCCCATCCAGAGCCAATGGCAATATAATTCAGAGATGATTTAAAGTAAAAAAGGTGTGAACACAAAGACACACAAAGACAAATAACTTCACAAACTTCACATCTGCTATTCCTCCATACTGGAAGTCAGCATTAAGGTTTATTACTCTGAAGCCTGGAGGATCCAGCAGTGCACTTCACAACCCGAGTGTCAGGAAAAAGGAAAGTCAGTCGTCTCTCAGCAAGTCTTCTGCTCGGCCGTGAGTCACTTCGTCTGTCTTTCTGAAAGCTTCTCGTCCTGCTGTCAAGTCGCGTTGGCATCGGCGTCATCACTTCCGTGCGGGTTAAAACTCCCAGCAGGTTCCAGGTGAAAACATTACACTTAATTCAGCTCCTGATGGCATCAGTGCCAGGTTTCTGCTCCTCAATGCGCTGTTCTGCGGAGGCGAGAGATGAAAAAGAGAAAGAAAAAAAAAACCTGGCTTGTGTAAAGTAACGACGGCTCCGTGCTCACGGCAGGACCCCCGTATGCATCTACCAGCTATTAGACCAGCGACACATCAAGCATCGAGTCAAATGTGATGGTGATTAGAGGTAAAAATTGACTCTGCCTGTGACATTTGATGACAGAAGCTAAAAGCAGAGGTGCTCCCACCAAAGATGATCTAATTTTATGCTCATCGCTGCAGCACAGCATCGAACAAAGCGGGGCTTTGATCACGCCGGAGCTCCACGTCGCCCATTTCTCCTGGTGAAACTCACAAACAGCACAGATGCTCAGAAATAATGGAAAAATGGAGCCGAGAGAATTTCCTTCTCATCTTCTCTTTCTTCCTCCGTCCTGTTCCGCCAGAGGTTCTTCATTTTCCCTTCATCAGCTTCAGCATTATGGACATCTAACAGATCTAAGACGTATGTCAGGTCTTTATAAATTGGATATTATACTATCGAGTGACCTTCTGATGTTGGATTGGGAGTCAAACCCAAAGTTCTGGACCTGACGGGTCACAAAGCAAATGTTTATTAGGATAAAAACAATTCTACACAATTAATTGTGCATCCTGAAGGTGACCTAACGTCTAAGGAGGAGAAGTGCCGCTGCCGTGATATCTGATGACAAGATTTCGGTTCCTGCTTTCTTATTTTTTTCCTCGTGGCCGTGATGTTACTGGATATGAAAGCTCAATACCGACATTTGAAGTCCTGGCGTTGTCACGGCTACGGTCCTGCCCGGCGTGACGGATGAACGATCCTGTCTCATCACCTGGGCAGACAAAAACAGTCTCGCTTTTTCTCACAGGCTCCCCACAGTTCCCTGAGGGAGTTTGCATGAGCGATTGTACTGTGGAAATTTCCTGTCATTACTCGCCATTCCGGTTTTTTATTCCGTGGCAGAGTTTCCTACTCACGAAGCTGTGACTAACATCTGAATCGTCCGTCTGTCAAAGTTTGACACACAAACCGGTGGCATAATCGATTACGCATTACACACAGGATGTAATTTGAAAGATTTCAGCCTGTACTGAGTGGCAGTAAAAGAAATTACGGAGCACAGGATTACACGAGTGCGATATATATATATATATACTCCATACATCACAGCCTTTCAGTTGACTCGGGGGCAACAAGCGACTGCAACATAATACGAGTCATAAATATTTCAGGAAACCGCGAGTAAGTACAACGGCTCCGCTTTGTAAATGGTGCTCAGATCACACGTTAAGCCTGAGAAGAATGAACACACATTACACTTTCATTCCACTCCCAATGAGGCTTTTGTATATGTTCCCTTCACTTCCCCTTAAGTGACAATACACCCTCCATGTTTATTGAACGAATGACCTGGAGAATCCTTTCCGCCGGAAGCTAGCGCACATCCCTGCATTCATTTTCTCACGCAATAAACAAATCATTCCTCCGCCCTTCTACAGGTGTGGTCTCCAACCGCCTCTACGTCTCCAGCCAATGGTGTGTGTCACAAGTTTAATTTCTCCCACCATCTGCTGGCTCGGCGCCCGGTGCCGTAGATCATCGGCGTTTTGACAGATACAAACTGCGTCTGTCGAGAGAAGCCTCTCCCAAGGACTTGTGCAATATGGATGGGTGGAATCACAGCCTGTACTCGCTTTCTGAACCACAGTCATCTTCAAGGACTTTGGAGAAAGATTATATACACTGGAGCTGGACCAAAATAAGAAGGTTTGGAGGAGGATCTAATGTAATTACCCTTGGGGGAAATTTTTCAACAACAGGAACTGAAGATAAAAATCCTTTGGTTGTTGAAATGTGAAAGCGTTTGAATCACGACTGCTGAAGCTTTCAGGCACCCGAGACCCTTGAAGGGTAAGGTCCTTGAAGGGTAAAGTCCTTGAAGGGTAAAGTCCTTGAAGGGTAAAGTCCTTGCCCCTGGACTCTTGGTAACACCAGGACTATCAGAACCCCTCTCTGATTTGGAAATCCACTGAACAAGGCAGTGTTTCTATAATCGACTGCAGACACTTGATCAAGCCAACCAGTCAAAAAGTAAACTAGTCTGACAGAATAGTTGTTCTGGTACCTTACCATCAACCCCCAAGCCAGTTTTACCTTTTACCCCATCAGTTCTCCCACCCAGTACCACCAGTTCTCTCGATTTTCTTTTCAAACAACATTCAAAAGAAAAAAAAAAACAACAAAGAGACCCAAACCTACCTGAAGGCTCTTGTTGAACCCTGCTCTACCCCACGCTTCCCCTGAAGCCGCTATGGATTTGGACGTCTGCCATATGTAATTATCCTTAAGTACATATCCTTTACCTTTTTGAGACAAAGCAACATACTCAGATAAAGAGCCGGAAGTCAAAGGGTTCATAACATCGCTTAAGGCCTCACCAGAGTCTCTCACAGTCCTGGGATTTTAACCACTATGGAAGCATCAGTCTTTGGTAATTGGTTAAATATCAACGACAGGGATGGAAGATTAACGTTAAAGCACTGTCGAGTCCTGGATGGAGGATTGTGATTGGTCAGAAAGGGTTTGAACAGATTTCTTTTCATTCAGAACTGATAGCGTCAGGGATTAAATGATCCACCTGAAACTGTACAGTCTATCAAATATGATCCTTCATTAGAGATAAAAAAAAAACGGCCTTCAGGCTTCTTAAAACGTTAATGAGTGAAGGCTGTCAGAAGCAGGCCTCGAGCTAATTTGCCCTAGGAGACTGTAAAATCATTTATAAAGGTCAGAACGTACAACACAACAGAAGGAAAGCACACGGGAATCGCGCTGAGCTGTTTAGTTTAATCGCTCTAGACGGAGGCTGCTTTAATGTGTCTGGGAAAGGTGATGAGAATCGAGACACATGGCAGCCTGTGTTAATTAAATCCCCCTCGCCCCGGTTCGGGTGACAGGTCTTACTTATGCTTTCACTCGCAGAGAAATGAACAACCCACAGATCAAACAAATCCATCTCTGCAGCGAGGCAGATAGCGTTTAGGCCTTAATAAAAGAGAGCTGTCGTTGTTGACTAGAGCAAACAAATTCCACACAGATAAATGCATGAATGTCAACAAAATCCCGCTCTTTTTCTGTCGTCATGTGTACCAGCACTGAAAAAAAAGGCAGTCGGAAATCTTCTCGTTGTGTCGGAGATCCTACAGAGCGACGATGTCACTCCTTGTGTCTTAATGACGCCACTGTTATGCCATGATGCCGGTGAAATCTGTGTCTTTGTGGAGACCTGATGGGCGTGGCTTCCTGGATTATCAGCTCGATGGGTCCAGGGGTGACCGTGTAGGAACTTGATCATGAAACCTTCCGATTCCAGTCCGTGAGCGTTATTTTCAAGAATGTGGAGTTTCCTAGGAAGTCGTGGCCTAATGGTTAGAGAGTCTACCTAAGGGTATGGGTTCAAGTCTCAGGCCGGGCTGAATGAGGTGCCCTTGAGCAGGGCACCGACAATTCTGAGTACGGAACACCGTACTTAGCCGTGTGTCACATCACGAGTAGGTGATGTAGCGTAAACCATTGTGCAGCTAGCTAGCAGTCGGCATGAGAAACAGCTGGAATCAACAAATGTGCAATGCTATCTCTTCTGTAAATAATACGTCAAGTCGAACCCCAACGTCCTGAGCAAGAAGAATAACAAAATGGAGGCAAACGGCATGACAACACATTTATAATCCCACCGAAGCTCAGCTTCTCTATGCAGAACAGTCGATCCTGAAAGAGCCTGAAAAAGATCGACGCGAGTATTTGCTTCGTTAAATGGAACCGATTTTTTTTGTACGTGCAAGTCAGATAGCTTAACAGTGCTCTGAGGATTTAGCGATTTTCCACAGATTTGTGTTTCTAACGGCGTCTGTAGACGATCTCACTTTGTCTTAAAGTCCATTACGGCGAGCAGAAATGTTATTTTGTTTATCGGCGCTCCTAACGGCTCCGGCGTCGGCTCCGTACCGTCGTCCGTGGCGGCGTAAATAAAGGCCGTGTTCCTGTGGCAGGGCCGTACATCACGCCGGAGAGACGGGGGAAGTTGGAGGGCGGATATGAAAGAGAGATAGCGAGCGGGAGGTGAGGGAGAACAGACACCGCCGGCCGCTATTGATTAAGTGCCTGTCAGCCGGGGGACTGAAGCTGAATATTTTGCCCGGCGAGAAAAAGTGTATTATTTTAAAGGTCACGGCTTGCATTACACCTCTTTCCTCCGCAGCCGAGTCGGATAAACAGCATGTTTCTGGAGCGCAGCCAGGACGAGCGCACCGCCTCCATCAGGCTCTCGGCTCCTACGCTTTTTTATTTACTCTTTACTGAAGCGTGATGATGTGGAAAAAGAGCAGCAGGCCAAGGAGCTCGAGCAACAAGCCAGCAATTTACACTCGTTTCTCTCTTATTTACTCGCATATTTTATTCAGCTCGGTTTTTATTCACTGCTCAGCAGAAATCCTTTAATAAACCCGTAATTTCCTCCAGGCTTAATAACGTCCTGATAGATTTTAGGCGGGAAAATGAAAATTATTTGCTCTGCATGTATTTTCTTTTTTTTCTTTCTTTCTTTTTTAAGCACACTAGCGTCGTGTACATATAAGCGGGAAAAAAGAAGAAACAGGGTTTAGACGTCGTCTCTGTGACACGTCAGCGTCTGAGTGTGTATCCTGAGTGTGTATCCTGAGTGTGTATCCTGAGTGTGTATCCTGAGTGTGTATCCTGAGTGTGTATCTGTAGTGTGTATCCTGAGTGTGTATCCTGAGTGTGTATCCTGAGTGTGTATCCTGAGTGTGTATCCTGAGTGTGTATCTGTAGTGTGTATCCTGAGTGTGTATCCTGAGTGTGTATCCTGAGTGTGTATCCTGAGTGTGTATCTGTAGTGTGTATCTGTAGTGTGTATCCTGAGTGTGTATCCTGAGTGTGTATCCTGAGTGTGTATCCTGAGTGTGTATCTGTAGTGTGTATCCTGAGTGTGTATCCTGAGTGTGTATCCTGAGTGTGTATCTGTAGTGTGTATCCTGAGTGTGTATCCTGAGTGTGTATCCTGAGTGTGTATCCTGAGTGTGTATCCTGAGTGTGTATCTGTAGTGTGTATCCTGAGTGTGTATCCTGAGTGTGTATCCTGAGTGTGTATCCTGAGTGTGTATCCTGAGTGTGTATCTGTAGTGTGTATCCTGTGTGTGTATCCTGAGTGTGTATCCTGAGTGTGTATCCTGAGTGTGTATCTGTAGTGTGTATCCTGTGTGTGTATCCTGTGCGTGTATCCTGTGCGTGTATCCGTAGCGTGTATCCGTAGCGTGTATCCGTAGCGTGTATCCGTAGCGTGTATCCGTAGCGTGTATCCGTAGCGTGTATCCGTAGCGTGTATCCGTAGCGTGTATCCGTAGCGTGTATCCGTAGCGTGTATCTGTAGCGTGTATCCGTAGCGTGTATCCGTAGCGTGTATCCGTAGCGTGTATCCGTAGCGTGTATCCGTAGCGTGTATCCGTAGCGTGTATCCTGAGCTGCTACGCTGTGTGTAGATGGAGAGCGATTTGGTACAGCAGGGTTCTGATTAGACTCGTCGTCCTGCCTGCTAGGCTGCACTCAGCTCAGTAATTGGAGCTGGCGGGAGGTTGCAGCCTTAGCTCTCATTTTTTCTTTTTATCCCACTGCCATATCCACACACACACATACACACACACACACACACACACACACACACACACACACACACACACACACACACAGTACATTTTTTAAAACCCTGCAGTGCTTCCCTACCTGTAATAAAGTGTAAGACGCTGCATGAGTTTAAAGCAGCTCTGTTCTGTAGTCAGTCATCATCCCGCTGCATCCTGCTGTAACACAACACACTGTTTATCTGTGGCTCGGCGATTAGAGGACAAAATATTACGCTAATCATTTATTTATCGATTAAAGTCCGATGTTTCTTTATAACTAAAATATAAAATAATGATATAACTATTTGTTAAAACCATAGATATTTTATTCTCACAGTATTGATCGATTGATGTAAAGGTCAACAAGACGCAGGCGGGTTTTAATTTCCACACTTTATATAATAAAAGTCCTCTTCGTGACCTCTTGCGGTTCCTCTGACCTGGAACAACAAATTCGATTCTTTCTCTTACTCCGGTTTGTTTTGTCGGATTTTTGTTCGAGCGATCGTTTAAACGTTTTCTATAAATGTTTTTTTTTTTTTAATGATATTTGTACTAATTTTAGCAGAAATTGCAGCAGCTGCTAAAGAAGGTTTAGAGGAAGCTGCCTTTAGTTATTAATCGAGTCATAAACAGCTAGCTAGGGAGTAGAGTCTATACCGACTCGGTTTTGTTTAACCACGCGTTTTGTTTAACCACCTAACCGACGTCGGGCTACAAAGTCCACCGAAAGTCTACTTCAGGATCTAGTGACAGAATTATGGGATTGTTTCCTTCAGAAATTCCTCGTTACCTCGGCAACCGGCTACTGAAAGGAGCAGAGGAAGCGAATGAATATTGTGCTTTGTTATGTAAGCGATCGATCATCAGAGTCGGTCTGAAGGAGTCTGTTTACAGACGATCGCCACTTTCTTTCGTGCGCGACATGTTCTGCTTTTAGCTTTTTACCGTCGGCGTCTTTATCGGACGATTGGACGCCTCATATATCGCACGCAAGCGGTGACTCGTGTAATTTATTGCTTTGCACAGAACAATGTCCCTTTTTTACTTCCAGCTAAGCGATTGCGCCAAGGTTCTGTTCACACCGTCACAGACTCTTTCTTTCTTCCTTTTTTTTTTATTGCTGCCGGCATCGATAAAGCCGAGCTGCTCCTGGCTCGCTTCCATATTCAGACAGATAACACGATCCTGTAGGAAGCCTACGAGGGCTTATCACTCTTCTGATCCCTCATTAAAAATACTGTCTTTACACCACTACACACTGAATTTCCTTTTGGAAGCGAAATTTAATTAGGTGGCTTTGTGTGTCGTATTGTGGCTCCGGTCCCTGCTGCGGGCCACTGCCTCGCCTCGCCTCTGGCTTTCTACCAGACGTGAGACGACCTCTTGTCAGGAAAAGGACGTGACTTCTTTGTTTAAAAATCTCTAAAACATCAGCGGAGTTTAACCCTGTAAAGTCAGCACTATTCTGAGCGTCGGTTGTCAGTTGGCGTCTGACCTGCTTAATATGTAAATAATGTTCTTAACCGAGGCACCGGATTTGCATAAAACCATGAAACTTGTCAGTCAGCATCATGTGGTTGTGCCAGTACAAACAGGACCCCGGCGTTGTGTTGTACTGTTGGTGTTGGTGATGGTGTTAAGTGCTGGATTCTGATTGGTCAGCAGCTCTGACCGTCACGTCACGCAGCTTGACTTTTTCACAAGTCTTTAATTTCAGTTCAGTTTATTTGTAATGCGCTTTTAACGAGTCCCGTTGTCTCAAAGCAGGTTTACAGAAATATAAAAACAGAAACAAAATTGTAAAGTTTACATTTAAGTTATTATTTATCTCTAACATCAAGTCTGTGGGGGGACACAGTGGCTTAGTGTTTAGCACGTTCGCCTCACACCTCCAGGGTCGGGGGTTCGATTCCTGCCTCCGCCTTGTGTGTGTGGAGTTTGCATGTTCTCCCCGTGCCTCGGGGGTTTCCTCCGGGTACTCCGGTTTCCTCCCCCGGTCCAAAGACATGCATGGTAGGTTGATTGGCATCTCTGGAAAATTGTCCATAGTGTGTGAGTGTGTGAGTGAATGAGAGTGTGTGTGTGCCCTGTGATGGGTTGGCACTCCGTCCAGGGTGTATCCTGCCTCGATGCCCGATGACGCCTGAGATAGGCACAGGCTCCCCGTGACCCGAGAAGTTCAGATAAGCGGTAGGAAATGAATGAATGAATGAATGAATGAATGAATGAATGAATGAATGAACACACAAAGGAAGCCTCGGTCGAGCTGCAGATGCAGACTGCACCGTGAGTAGAAGGATTACGCCACATCTACTTCCTGCCAAACACACACCTCGGGGTCAGAAGGTGAGGCGTGAGACTCGGCTGTGTGACTCGTCAGACTCGTTTCAGATGAGCTGTCAGGTGAGGACGCAAGACCGAAAGGACGCAAGTCTGTACCTGCGTCTGTCAGGTCATTTCAAACCGTGTAAAAGAGTGTGTGAGTTTAAGAGGAAAAAAACATGTGTCTGAACTCATCCCGTCATTTTGTTCAGAAGAGTCACGTCTCACCTGAGCTGCACTGAGCTGCACTGAGCTGCACTGAGCTGCACTGAGCTGCACTGAGCTGCACTGAGCCTCGGGTCTGACACACGGCCGAAGGACCACAGCTTATGTTACAGGTCCAGAAAACAAACTGCAAATAAAATATTTTAATCTTATTTTAGATCTGGATCTGTTCTCCTCAGGATCTGTTAGTGATGCGTCGGATTCAGAAAGAAGGAGCAAAGAGGACAAAAAACACCTTCACTTTCCATTCATTTACTCACGTGGACAAAAAGACCAGAGAGACAATAAGAGAGGGAGAGACGGAGAGACAGAGAGAGAGACAGAGAGAGAGAGACTGAAAGAGAGAGACACAAATAAAGACACAAAGAGAGAGAGACACAGGGAAAGAGATGGATAGAGACTGAGAGAGTGAGACTGAAAGAGAGAGTCACAAATAAAGACACTAAGAGAGAGAGACAGAGAGAGAGAGAGAATGAGAGAGAGAGACAGAAAGAGAGACACAGATAGAGACTGAGAGAGAGACACAAAGAAAGACACAAAGAGAGACAGAGAGAGAGACACACATAGAGAGACAGAGAGAGAGACAAAGAGAGAGACTGAGACAGACAGAGAGAGAGACTGAAAGAGAGACACAAAGAGAGACAGAGATAGAGACTGAATAAGAGAGAGACACACATAGAGAGACAGAGAGAGAGACACACACAGAGAGAGACACACACAGAGAGAGAGACAGAGCGATCAGTGGTGAAAGAGTGTGAGGTTTCAGTATAAAGTGGTGATTATTCAGGTGTGTTTTTTCCCCAGTGTGAACTGAATCTGTCTCTGATCTGGATCAGTTTCCTGGTGGAGGAGACGTGAGAGATTGGGTTTGTAATTCGTGTGAAATGATTCCACTTCAGACAGATTTCACCCTCTGTATATTTGTCCTGTATTTACAGAGAATCAGATCCCTCTGGGTTTCCCGAGTATAGACATGGGTCCTCAGCTCAAAGTGGTGGAGCGAACACGGACGGCTACGATGCTCTGCGCCGCTAGCGGAAACCCCGATCCGGAAATTTCCTGGTTTAAAGATTTCCTTCCTGTTGACATCAACAGCAGCAACGGACGGATAAAGCAGCTTCGCTCAGGTATGGTTTACAACCAGTTTTATTTTATTAGTCACAGATAAAATCCCTTCGTGTGCGAACGTCTCAAAGTCCAAAATGTCCAATTAAATATAGATTTTTTTTTATTTCTCTCAGAAAAAGAAATTGAGCAGAAAACAAAAGATAATAAATAAATAAATAAATCAGTGGAAACAACAACACAAAAAATCAATCGAAACTTTATTACAAATTAAATGTGTGTTAAAAAACAATAAAAACCTGAATTTATGAAACAATATAAATAATTTACAGAAACAGTGGGACAATAAATTTATTTACCTCAAAACAATCAGACTGGTTGTTTAGTGGGCGGGGCTGAGTGGGCGGGGCATGTTTTCCTGTTGATTTGTATTACGAGCACTTTCAATATTCGATTAAAATTTCTTTTCTTTCGAATCTTTTCTTTCTCTCTCTCTCCCTCTCTCTCTCTCTCTCTCTCTCCCTCTCTCCCACTCTCCCCCCCCCTCCCTCTCTCCCTCTCTCTCCCTCTCTCTCCCTCTCTCTTCCCTCTCTCTTCCCTCCCCCCCCTCTCTCCCTCTCCCTCTCCTCTCTCTCTCTCTCTCTCTCTCTCTCTCTCTCTCTCCCCCTCACTCTCTCTCTCCCCCCTCTCTCCCTCTCTCTCTCTCCCTCTCTCTCTCTCTCCCTCTCTCTCCCTCTCTCTCTCTCCCTCTCTCTCCCCCTCTCTCCCTCTCTCCCACTCTCCCCCCCCCTCTCTCTCTCTCTCTCTCTCTCTAACACTTCTGTTTCTGATCTTGTTTTGCGTTGCGTTCCTCTCAGGTGGCTCACCGATCCGAGGTAAGCTAACGGACCGACGGATATCGGATGTGTAAAAACATTGTGTTTCTTCACTCCTCCGTATCGTTTCATCTCCACTTCCATCCTCACGTTTGCTGCGATTTGAACCACAAGGAACAAAACGCAGCACAACAAAACTCTCATTCTGCAACTCTGTCGTGAAAAATCAACAATGATCTTTTTTATTTATTATATTTATTTTTATTTTTTTTTATAACATATACACTTTTAAACAACAATTTTGCGTAATTTTTTTGTTTCAGAAAATTTGTCCGGAAAAAAAAGGATAGGATTTTTTTTTTTTTTGCGAATTAGAAGCAATTTTTCAGTACCGCTGATTAGTTCTCGGCTCAAACGCAGTAAATCCGCAAACAAATGATTGACTTCACAGTAAATTCCTCAGAACTTCACACCGATTCGAAACTTTCTATTTGTTTACCAGATGACTTTATTTCCATTAACAAAAAAATGCTCTAAAATCTATTTTTAATAAAAGAGTTTTATGAAAAACAAGTTTTATTTCGAACATGTATTTGTCACAAATTTGTTACGTCACTTATTGATTATAAAAACGTTGATAGGCCACGCCCACAAGCGACAACCCTGCTAGCATGAGCGAGGGATTAGCAATGCGGCGGTCGATTATAACCAGATATTTAATCCTGTTTTATTTGTTTCTGATTTGCTTTTTAAAAGAACAAATAAATACGAGACGTCGTTACTGACGTGAGGCTGCAAACAGAGGAGACGCGTGGAAGCGTTTGTTCAGCTGTTCCGCCGTGTCGTATTCGCGTGTGCGTGCGAGTCTCGGTGTGTTTATTTTTAATCTTGGCTGAACAACACGACAGTAACGTAGCCTCGGGACACAGCGATGAGCTCATTTAATTAAACACACGTCTGAAAGCCAAGCAGGTGAACAGGTGGATCTTTCACACACCTCACACTGTGGTGCTGTTGTTCTGACGACAGTCTGGTTGTTACCATGGTGTCTGAGTGAAGTCATGTCATCTACACCAAAAGTCACCATCTCCCATTTCCACATTAACGGCATGCGTCCACTTCCTGTGTCTCAGCACCGACGACTCTGTACGCGTTCATTCACGTCCCACTGTCTGGTTTCTGTCTGTCCACCGGGACGTGGTTGTGTTTACGTCTCCTTCACTTAGGAACGTTTCCTGCTTTATTATTATTTATTATTTACATATGTAACCTTTATTTATATGTAAATCACAGAGCAGCCAATCGGGACGCGGGTCGACGTATAAACGATACATTATCTATTATTATTCAATAAGGATAAGAATAAATCGCCATGGAAACGGCATTCAGGTCAGCTGAGCTGTGTTTTATTTGAAGTTTCGCGTTCGATAAAAAAAACAAAACACTCATCGGTAATTCTAATCTAATTCTAAAGGTTAATTGGGACGGTGTGTAAAGCCACTCATTACGCACTCGTGTGCACTTCAAAAACCTTCAGAAAGATCAGAGACCGCCGGCGACCGGTGCCTTGTTTTTCCCCCGAGCTGATTGTCAAGCGTTCTTCACCTCCGTTCGTCTGCGCCAACATTCAAATCCGATAACGTTCCATCTTTATTTATTTCATTACAAATCACTCAGTGCTATAAAATAAACATATCATTAAACAACCAACAAGGAGGAGGAGCAGCGACTGTCGTGTAACCATAGAAACGATACCGTATTAGAAGAAGAGTGGTGATGAAGTAATAGAATTCAGGAAGGAAGGAAGGAATAAAAGGAGGAGAAAGTTGTTTATTTTGTAGTTGTCCTGTCTGTAGGGCGGTGACATCACCGTCCAGCTCTCGGGCGAGCGA
>NC_062539.1:1506088-1516088 GCF_022655615.1 Tachysurus fulvidraco
TTAAGGATATAGTTAATAAATATATTTATTTTTATTTATTTATTACAGTAAAAAAAAAAATAGTTACATAAAATATAATTCAATTGATATTCTTTTTTTGTCTGTGGTTGATGAATGTGTGTGAGTCAGGTCCAGAAGTCTGAGTCCATCACATCACATTTCATTTATGAATTCATTTAGTGAGCGGTTTTATTTGATTTTATTTGTCTTCATCTAGATTAAGTGTCAGTTCCTCAACACAACACAAAGACAACAAGACACACAGCATTACTTACATTATTATTATTTCTACAGTTTCAGAAAGTACAGCATTGAGTGTGAGAGAGAGAGATAGAGAGAGAGAGAGAGAGAGAGAGAGAGAGAGAGAGTAGGAATAAAAGAGTAGACAATAAACTGATCAAATGAAAAAAGGTTTGTATGATGAAAAATCAAGAAAGGATAAAGTATAAAGTGAAAAGAAAGAAAGAGAGGTATAGTCTGTGGTGGGATAAACGATAGATGTTGAGGAGTTTGATGTGTTTGTGTGAAAGAGGAGAGAACGAAGGGGTCCCGGTTTGTTGGAACACTTTGTCCAGAATGTTCAGTTTCCATAAACAGGAAATAAACATTTGTTTACTGTTTGTTGTTGTTTATGCACTCAGACTTTTGGATGCAGCTGTACATCTGTTTGTCTGTCTGTCTGTACATCTGTCTGTCTGTCTGTCTGTCTGTCTGTCTGTACATCTGTCTGTACATCTGTCTGTCTGTCTGTCTGTCTGTACATCTGTCTGTCTGTACATCTGTCTGTCTGTCTGTACATCTGTCTGTCTGTCTCCACTACATCGATCACTGTTCACACAAATGTATTTGACACACTCTCTCTCTCTCTCTCTCTCTCTCTCTCTCTCTCTCTCACTCTCTCTCTCCATTTCCACTTCACCATCTCCTCATAAACACACCCCTCAGATCAGCGTGAAGGTTTGTCTCTTTCACTCTTTAACCTTTTCCATTCTCACGTCCCGCTAATCGCTCTGTCGTTCTTTATTTCCGTCTCGTCGCCCCGCATCCGACACCCTTAAATATTTTCTTTTATTTTGCAAAAACGCCTGAACCCCAAACACCTCCTTTCTGTGTGCTACTTTCTCTTTCATCCCTGCTCCACTTTTGTTTTGTTGTTGTTTGTTTATTGGAACAGGCAGGAGGGAAGTAGAGCTCGATAACCAGGACACCAGGACCACCAGTCAGATTCTAATCACAATTAAAACTCCTTCACTTATGTAGAAAGAAAGAAAGAAAGAAAGAAAGAAAGAAAGAAAGAAAGAAAGAAAGAAGTATGATGAAGAGTGATGATGAAGGTGCTGTATGGTCTAAAGTTGTAGAGTTTTTAAACTTTGTCATTTCTTTTCACCAAGAAACATTGGTGACATCATCATCATCATCATCATCATCATCATCATCAGTAGCCAGAGGAAGAGCTTGTGACTGCATCACTTCTGCTCAGAAACACTGACAGTAAAACATAATGTAGGACCATCGTATAGATGCCAATGGAATCGGGTTGCTTTTGAGCTCATATTTGACCCTAAAGCCTTCGCCGTTCCTTCCTTCCCACGTGCTGATTACAGATCGTTACCTGCTGCTCGTCAGGGGAGGACCTGTAAGCCATGCTAACACCTTTCTATCATGTAGTCCGGCCTGTCGTTCCTTTTGTCTCGTGTCCTGTCGTCATTACGTTGCACGCTCTGCTTCCTGTCAACTGCAGTCCACTGTGTCCTCTGCTTCCCTGCTAACACTCATGTACTCTATCATTAAGCTGTGATACGCAAATGTTTTGACATCCGGTACGATTCATTAAAAAGAACGTGCGCCACCACTTCTTTTTAACGATCTTCGGTCTTTCGCCGACAAGCCAAATCGTTCACGGGTCAAACCGTGGAAAATATTTCAGCCATTAACACCCGGTCTCACCTTCACTGTCCTGTCCATTTGTCTTGAAGACATATATGTAATCATCCTTTGTTGTCGAATTTTCAAACCCTGCCTCGTGTCTAATTGAAACAAAGTGTTCACCAGAACCTCGAGATGGCAAGACTTCGCCTTTTCCCAACCGCCTGGTAACAAGCCGGGGGGTGGTGGGTGGGGGGGAAGTGGGGGTCGGATAACAAGCGTGACTGTCGTGTATGTCTGGACAAATTAAGAAATATTTGAAAATCCATTTTCACAGGGTCTGCTGCAAAAACCCATTAGTGTCCACAGCGTTTCTCCGTGGAGACCTCGAGAGAGGTGGGTTAATGCAACAAAGGACCGATCGGTCCTGCTGCGGCGTTTCAACCGCAGCGAGTCGCAGCGCTCGTTCAGGTTCGCGTCTCTTTAAAGAACATAATTAAGCGAAGGCCACTTTCAGAACAAAAGGGTGGAGATAGTAATCTCGGTGCACACGGAATGGTGAGAACATAAACGGAACAGAAGCACAATAGGACTTTGTATTGTGTTTTAAGAGGACGTTTTTAACCTCCGTCTCCCCTGCGAGATTCTTTATTCGCCCTTGATTTCCCCTTCAAGCTGAAAGCACACGAGAGAGCACGTTTATCCCAGGCCATCTTTCCTTCCTTAACGTATTCAGATCAGCCTTCATGCCGATAGTCCGTTCTTCCTCCCTCGCTCTCCCTCTCTCTTATTCTTTTCGGTCTCCGAACAACGTCAACCGGCCCCATTTTTTCATCTCCATGGGAACCTCTTTATAATGTCAGCTTATCTGCATATCAGAGCTGCACAAAGAGAAGAAAAAAAGGCCTCGGTGAACAATGCGAGGCTTTTCTCCCGTCGCTGCAATCCAGATAGCCCCGAACTGTAGGGTATGCCGAGCATCTCACGCTATCGACACCCTGTAATCTGAAAAAGCCTTAAAACCCTGCAGATTGGATTAGGCGAAAATCGAAAGGGGGGAAAACATTCAATTAAGTTAAACATTAGCAAGATATCTTGTTGAATCCGATCTAGCTGAAAGGTACTTTCATCTTTTCCGCTAATCTTGGTTTCCTGTCTGTAGAGAGTCAGGTTGTGGCAGTGCTCTTGTACCACACAACCCAACGTAGCTTCCATCATACAGCACTGTGTGAAACAGATACAGCATCTGTGTCCTGCGATGTTACTTAAGATGTTAAGCGTTACTCTAGGTGTCTAGGCGCTAAGTAACTGGTCGTCGGATTTGACCTGTTGTACTGTAGTGGCAAGGTTGTAACTAAAAGGTAAGTAAACCTGGTAAACTTTTACAAGGAACTGAAAGATTTGTGTAAGAAGGATTCGTTAGATACACGAGCTAGAGCTTGCAATAGAATTACCCAGGTAACTATCTACTCTCGCGTCACTCTCGCAGCGCTAAATATCCAGACATCTCACTCGGTTCTTTCGGTTATGCTTTCCAGTACGACGGGTACCGCCCCGTTTCTCCATCCCACCCAGTGATCAGGAGGTGATGCCAGGGGGCAGCACCAACCTGACCTGTGTCGCCGTCGGAGCCCCGATGCCCTACGTCAAGTGGATGACTGGAGAAACCGAGCTCACCAAAGAAGAGGAAATGCCCGTAGGACGCAACGTTCTGGAACTCACCAACATCCGAAAGTCGGCTAACTACACCTGCGTGGCCATGTCTTCTCTGGGAATGATCGAAGCCACGGCGCAAGTTACAGTCAAAGGTAAGGTTAAAGCTTTTACTCCTTAACGACCCTCCGTTTGAACAAGCAGCAGAGGAACTGCAGTCATTCCTGTTCCGTGGTAACCTTGGTGGTTATGTTGCCTGGATGCGCGTATAATAGGCCTTTTCACTGATGCTATCTTCAGTTCAAACGGTAAACTTTTCAAAAGAACTGCGAGAAAGAAACTGTTTAGCACAAGACGCCATTCTGTAGAGAGAAAGTCTGTAGCCTCGCAACAGTCTACACTTTTAGACCAGCTGACTAAACGAACCAGAATAAATTTGCTTCTTATGTCGGTTCATTTCTTGAACTTTACACAAATTTGGTTTGAAAAAGTCAAATGATAAAAGAAGCATCTAATTAAATTAAGCTAGCAGGCTACAGCTGAATGTTGGCTGACTGATTTTTTCTCTAAAGAATCTCTTTGGTGTATTTAAAGCTTTCTCCACCCACTCAGGTAGATTGCCCTAAACCGAAGTCCCTCCACACCAGGCCCTGGTTTTGACTTGACCTCTAAAGTTACGTCCAGGCCGAGAAACCGTCCCTCTGTCGTTCTCTAGCATTAATGAGCTTAAGGGACTTCGGAAAGCTCACTGGAGAGAACAGCAGGCTTCGGCTTTTTGCCCTTTCGATGATTCAGAGCTTGTATTTGCCCACAGCGAACGTGCAGATTGAGCTTGAGTGTGTTTCAGTCCCAACAGACACAAGGACTCGCGTTAGCAACCGCTAACTCTATTGATTGCACTTTACACTTCGACAATCAATAATGGCTCAGAAAGTGTCACAGGCGTTTATCTCCAGGCTGGTCACAAGTCTTAATGACACGAGGATGTGTGTTCCTGACTTGCTCACCTGCCCTTTTTACTTGTACTGTCTCTCTCTCTCTCTCTCTCTCTCTCTCTCTCTCTCTCTCTCTCTCTCTCTCTCTCTCTCTCTCTCTCTCTCTCGGATACACAGTCGAGCTGAGCTATACTTCTTACTTGCTTTGCGATGGTTCAGTCTCTGACAGTCAATAAAATTGATTCAGCATAAGTTTCAGTGGCCAAGCGAGGTATCTGGTGAGGAACACGAAGTGACACTTGCTGTGTGACGATTGTACATTTACCCCCTGGTTTTATCGTTATTTTCAATATTTCCGTCATGTCATTTGCATGGTTACGTACTTTACGCGTGGTTACGTACTTTACGCGTGGTTACGTACTTTACGCGTGGTTACGTACTTTACGCATGGTTACGTACTTTACGCGTGGTTACGTACTTTACGCGTGGTTACGTACTTTACGCGTGGTTACGTACTTTACGCATGGTTACGTACTTTACGCGTGGTTACGTACTTTACACATGGTTATGTACTTTACGCGTGGTTACGTACTTTACGCGTGGTTACGTACTTTACGCGTGGTTACGTACTTAAGACGTTAGCACGAGGCTGCAATGCAATAGAAAAGAGCAGTAAATATATTTAATCAGTAAATATCTTTCAGAAGCTATCTGGAATTAAGGATTAGTGATTGTGATTAGCATAATAGCTAGCTGATGTGTTGCTGCTAGTACATAAGGACAATGTAGTTTTGTAGCGCACTAGTCGATAATGTAAATCGGACGCATTACAAGGAACAAGGTCAACATCCTGGTGAGCAAAGGATTATCTATTTCACATTTTTAGTGTTTTTACAAAGGTTTCTAAAACTTTCATCTGCCCTCCATCTCCTTAGCTCTTCCCAAACCGCCCACATCTCTGACCGTAACTGAAACAACGGCCACAAGCGTCACCCTGACGTGGGATTCTGGGAACCCGGAACCTGTGTCCTACTACATGATCCAGTACCGCTCCAAAGCTTCTGACAGCAGCTACCAGGAAGTGGACGGTGTTGCAACAACGCGCTACAGCATCGGCGGGTTGAGTCCATACTCAGAGTACGAGTTCCGCATAATGGCGGTGAACAACATTGGGCGTGGTCCACCAAGTGATGCTGTGGAGACTCGCACTAGCGAACAGGCGCCTTCGTCTCCTCCGTTGCACGTGCAGGCACGTATGCTGAGCTCCAGCACCATGCTGGTGCAGTGGGAACCACCTGAGGAACCCAACGGGCAGATTCGCGGGTATCGCATCTATTACACGACCGATCCGGACATGCAGCTCAGTGCCTGGCTGAAGCACAACACTGACGACAGCCGACTGACCACGATCTCTGGATTAACCACCAACGTCACCTACAGTCTTCGTGTCCTGGGCTTCACTTCTGTAGGAGACGGACCTCCGTCTGATGTCCTGCAGGTCAAAACACAACAAGGAGGTTTGTTAAGATCAACTTTTATTTGTATAAATATCCAACTAACTATGGGGGCACGGTGGCTTAGTGGTTAGCACGTTCGCCTCACACCTCCAGGGTTGGGGGTTCGATTCCCACCTCCACCTTGTGTGTGTGGAGTTTGCATGTTCTCCCCGTGCCTCGGGGGTTTCCTCCGGGTACTCCGGTTTCCTCCCCCGGTCCAAAGACATGCATGGTAGGTTGATTGGCATCTCTGGAAAATTGTCCGTAGTGTGTGTGTGTGAGTGAGAGTGTGTGTGTGCCCTGTGATGGGTTGACACTCCGTCCAGGGTGTATCCTGCCTCGATGCCCCATGACATAGGAGATAGGTACAGGATAGGCACAGGCTCCCCGTGACCCGAGAAGTTCAGATAAGCGGTAGGAAATGAATGAATGAACCAACTAACTAGCCAACCAACACAACTAACCGTAACTCGCCTTACCTTGCTTACCTTCCCTTGGGCTCCTTCCCCATTTTGGTAAAGAACTGTAAGCTTCTGCCAGTCAAAAGAACATTGTTTTGTGTACCTGATGTTTTTTATAGTACATGGAGGACCTGTTGAACCTCAGTGAACTAAAACCCAGGTTCAGATTTTAAAAAGCTTTTCGTTTTGTTTGTCGTTTTTTTTTCCTTTGCTGTGGCTCAGAGAGTCTCAGCTTTTTATAGACCGAGAAACAGAAATAAACACAGTGAGGATCTGGGACTAGTTTTGGTGTGTGTGTGTGTGTGTGTGTGTGTGTGTGTGTGTGTGTGTGTGTGTGTGTGTGTGTGTGTGTGTGTGTGGCGTATAAAGTTCAAAGCTTGCTGAAGTGATTCATCCTGCAGTGACACAGGCGAGATTTGTCTGTGCTGCAGATTGAATAAAGATGTGTTTACTAAAGTAAGAGACACGGAATAAAAAACACATAACAGAAAAATGGAGAAGTGCAAATATGTCCATGTGTCAGGGAGCGTTATGGTGGAGGTTTGTTTGCTTTTCCAGCGCTCAGGTAGCCACTAATGGAAGTCTGTCACAGCTAAAAGTCGCTTGTGTCGTTTTAGGTCTTTCTCCAAATCGTCTGTAAGTTACTTCTACAAAATAAAGTAGAAAGTCACGAGCTACGTAATCTCCTTCCTATTTCTATAATAATATTGGGGTCGGTCGTGATCGACGTAGTTAGCTACAACTTTCTGCTACAATTTTTTGTTTGTGAATTTTGGGGTGGGGGGGTATAGGCACGGTGGCTTAGTGGTTAGCACGTTCGACTCACACCTCCATGGTTGGGGGTTCGATTCCCGCCTCCACCTTGTGTGTGTGGAGTTTGCATGTTCTCCCCGTGCCTCAGGGGTTTCCTCCGGGTACTCCGGTTTCCTCCCCCGGTCCAAAGACATGCATGGTAGGTTGATTGGCATCTCTGGAAAATTGTCTGTAGTGTGTGAGTGAATGAGAGTGTGTGTGTGCCCTGTGATGGGTTGGCACTCCGTCCAGGGTGTATCCTGCCTCGATGCCCGATGACGCCTGAGACCCGAGGTAGTTTGGTAGAAAATGAACGAATGAAATTTTGGGTTCAGGACATAAACCGCTTATTAATACCCAAGTGCTTAGTAAAATGTCTCAGTCCTGTTTTCCAAGACGGTCACCTACCGTTATAATGATCCAGGATTGGTGGTGGATTCAAGTTCTGTTCATGTCTCTAGAACTGGACATGGGTTTGAGGTATAAAAGTCTTGAGGACAAAAGCTAAGCTCTCTGGGGAATTAGGCTAGTTTTGTACCACAACCCAAGACGTGGACTTGAGGCGGTAATCAGGTTTTTTTTAACCTCCTTTCTTTCCTGTGCATCCTTCAGTCCCCGCACAGCCTTCTGGATTCGAGGCCGAAGCCGAACTGGACACCAGGATTATGCTGAAGTGGCTTCTTCCTGTTCAGGAGCCCATCACTAAGTACGAGCTACATTACTGGGAGGCCGGTTCAGATAATAAGGTAAGGAAACGTTGCTAAAGTTTGCGCAGTAACTAAACTTGTTTCCTGTTATCGAGCTCCATGCAGAGGGTTATGACAGCGTGTAATTCAGGGCCACTGCTGGCAATTAAACATAGTCCAATGTGACGTTTTTGGGTCACGGCCCGAGGGCAAACGTCTGCGGGTCGTTTTCAGAGTTTGAGTTCTGTAAGATTGTTGTTTGGCTTTAAAAAAGAAAGGACGTCATAATCGATGCCCACTGACAACAGATCTGCGAAAACAACACTTGGCAAAAATTCACATGCCATGTGGAGGAGACGTGGGTAAAATCGGCCCATGTCGAGAGCAGATGCCTTTTGAACGCTCTGATCGTTCTCTGTTCCGGTTGTAGCTAAAATGTGACCGTAGACTGTAGGGGTGTGAAAAAAAATTAGATATCAGCATGACAGCAAAGCAGATAAAACTAAACTCCAAATATGTGTGATGCTAATGGGTTTTAGGGGCAGTGTATGGCACAAATGACTGGCATGACATGATGGTGCCACCACAAAGCAGGTGTTATGGGGCTTATCGTCGCATACGTCGACCTGATCGGCCGTTATCTTTTGGCACGGGTTCACTTTTTACATTTATGACCGTATTCTGATATGAATATGCAAATTACGTAACGGTACAAATTACGGTACAACGTACCCGATGTCTCGTCTCCTTTTTTTTTTCTCTTCATTTGCATACACGATCCTGATTGGCTGATATTTAATGACGCACAAACATTTTTACTTTTATTACATAATCTACATTTTATTAATATTCAACTTAGAAATCATGTCACTAGGATACTTTACCCCTGTCCCTGACCCCAGGTGAACTGATGGAATACATGCGATTCATTTGCATACTTGAACCCGATTGGCTGTTATATATTATGATGCAATAAGTCTCTCTAACCGTCATTAAGAAAATTTACACTCCAGTTTTTATTACTGTTATATTTAATGATGCAGTAACATCAGAGTTTATTGGATTATAAGTAGTTCTGTAGCGTTTAATGCTGTATTTTTATTTATTAGATGTAGTGATGCCAGAACAGTGAAAACTCCTCCTTCATACTACAATTGGTGTTCTTTTTGCAGCTCAGTGTCACCTTCAACCCGGCCGGGTCGTACGCCGTGGAAGGCCTGAAGCCAGACACTCTGTATATGTTCTCCCTCGCCGCTCGCTCTGAAATGGGCCTGGGGGTCTTCACCAAGCCCATCGAAGCCAGGACCGCTCAGTCCAGTGAGTGCTCTGCTCTTTCCTCCTGTTCTATCAGTGCTAACCTAAAAAAAAAGAAAAGAAAGAAATCATCCTGCTGCTCAGGGACAGCTGTAGATTTTCCGTTTCTCTCCTCCTGCCTCTGCTATTAATTATCCCTCTTTCCTGAGAATTCCTCTGTGCCTCGACAAGGGCAGAAGGGACAATATAATGCATTCTTGTCATCGTTATTTTCTTTGGGGTTAAAACAGTTAACGAGGATCCTGTAATTTTACCCCGTTAGTTTAACAACCAGCACAGAGAAGGAAACGTTGGGCTTTTTACCCCTGGTCACTTCCTGCGTTTTCTGTGATCAGATATCTATCCGACGGTAAAAAGACCAGGTCTAAATGCCCTCCGAAACGTTTTGGAGACGGATATAAACCCGATGGTACAAACCCCTTCAGGAGGTGGTCTGGGACGCGTTTCAGAGGAAACTGGACAGGTGTAAATGCATGTGGTTGTTCAAGCCACATACGTCAGCGCTATACTCCTCCCAAACGGAAGTACGTCACTCGCAGGTGACTCGCGAGTCGTGCATCACGCCAGAAGCAAATATGTTTTCCCACCAGCGCTGGCGCCGATCTTTCACCCAGGCGTCTTGTCGGGTCTTAAAATGCACTGCTGCTGCCAGCGAAAATGCAGCAAACAGTAAATGCTGTTTTTTGTAGCAACCGCATACACCAAAGCGTGAGGTCAAATATATTAGCATTTTGGGCGGGAGCAGAAAGATCGGATCGATGTCCGATTCGCCGAGATGCGTTTATGTGGCCTGATGT
>NC_062539.1:1523588-1528588 GCF_022655615.1 Tachysurus fulvidraco
TAGCAAACAGAGGTAGTTCAGGGCTTCTCAGGTCTGTTCGGTTAAAACACATTCATTTTAAATGACCCGAGACCCGATGGCGCTATTATTATACCGACCCGTGTCCGAGGTACACGTGAAACTTTTAGACCCGAACCCGCTCTGATCTCGGGTCGGACCTCGGGTTTTCGGATCTAAGTGGACCCGTGAAGACCTCTAGTGGGAATACATCGGTCAGGGATGGTTGGGTTGTGTGTGAGCTAAAGCCTCGAGGCTGCTGGTAGGACCAGAGGGTTAAGTAGCTGATAGATATTGTAGAGCATCGTGTGCTAATTTCTCATTAAGAAACACGCACGAACAGAAAATTCTAGCGGTTTCAGAACCGGGCACATGGGCGGCTTTCGCTGCTCGTCGATCGGTCGCCCTTTGACCTGTTTTGCTGAGTTGCTAAAAGTTGACTCGTCTAAAAGCCTCTAACTTCTACGTCTGCGACGTTCCTCTGAAAGTGCGGAGACGATCCGTCCGGGGCGAGCGGGACCTTTCTGTCTAAGACGGGATATAAGCATCTTTTCTGCAAACAACGAGCTCTTTGTCTCTAAATAACAGGATTTGCTTCGCTCTCCTGGACACACTAGGCTTTTCTCCCACACACACACACACACACACACACACACACACACACACACACACACACACACACACACAACCGAGCACTCTTTCACACACTGCTGTAAGGTTGAGGTTTTCTTCTACCCCTCCTTTTCTCCACCAGAAAACAGAGCTCTCTTTTTTTTCATTGCCAGTTTCTCTCTTTACAGGTCATTTCTACTCCTCGTTCATTCTTCTCCTTTTTTTTGGCTTCAGGAGATCTCGCTCTTCTCCTCCACCCTTTCCGTTCGCTCTCTTTCTAAGTCGGTTCATCCCCCTGTTCAGAACCTTTTTTTTTGGGTCATACTCTCTTTTCTTCGAGTGTCTCCATTTCTGTCTCACTCACTTTCTCTTTTGTCACAAATTTCAGTGTGCTCCCCCCCCCCCCCCCCGAGGATGCCTTCTATAATTAATATACGTGAAGTTTTTCGTACCGTAATTATTAACACGTTTTCCGACACATTTCCCCTCACCGTTCGCTCTCCTTAATTCCCTTTGAAGTCTCCTTTCTAACTTGTGAACGTTTTGCCGGATCATCACATTACTTTTTGAAAAGCTTTATATAAATGGGCAAATTCTCCAAAGTCAAAAAAAATAATTGTCAGAATCGCCTCCAGGAAGCTGCGTAAACATTTACCGCACAGGAATCGAGCTCACGTAGCATGAGTAATGGTTCGTATAGCGCAGATGCGTCGATGTCGAACCTTCACAGGAGTAATTATTCAAAGGAGTGTTGGGAACGTGTTTAATGTCTCGTCTGAAATGTCTCGCTTCTTATCTTCTCCCCGGACTCGGGAACTAGCGTGCTAAAGAGATTGTGTTTCGTTGTCTGAGAATTATTTTGAGATCGCGATATCTTAGCTTAATATTCTTTATTCTTTTTTTTTATATGTAAACAAATCAGTTTTCATATTCGGTGTGTATTTTGAGAGCTGATGTTTAATAGAAACAAAAACTTATTTTAAACTTCAAAGTAAAGAGAGAAAAACGAAGAAGTGCTTCAGGGAAGAAGAAACTCGGCGAATCTGTTTGTTAGAGGAACTTAACTAAAATTGTGTTTATGTGTGTGTGTGTGTGTGTGTGTGTGTGTGTGTGTGTGTTAGTTAGTTAGTTAGTTAGTTAGTTAGTTTGTGTGTGTGTGTGTGTTAGTTAGTTTGTGTGTGTGTGTGTGTGTGTGTGTGTGTGTGTGTGTGTGTGTGTGTGTGTGTGTGTGTGTGTGTGTTAGTTAGTTAGTTTGTGTGTGTGTGTGTGTTAGTTAGTTAGTTAGTTTGTGTGTGTGTGTGTGTGTGTTAGTTAGTTAGTTAGTTAGTTTGTGTGTGTGTGTGTTAGTTAGTTAGTTAGTTAGTTTGTGTGTGTGTGTGTGTGTGTGTGTGTGTGTTAGTTAGTTAGTTTGTGTGTGTGTGTGTGTGTGTGTTAGTTAGTTAGTTAGTTTGTGTGTGTGTGTTAGTTAGTTTGTGTGTGTGTGTGTGTGTTAGTTAGTTTGTGTGTGTGTGTGTGTGTGTGTTAGTTAGTTTGTGTGTGTGTGTGTGTGTGTTAGTTAGTTTGTGTGTGTGTGTGTGTGTGTGTGTGTTAGTTAGTTAGTTAGTGTGTGTGTGTGTGTGTGTGTGTGTGTGTGTGTGTGTTAGTGAGTTTGTGTGTGTGTGTGTGTGTGTGTGTGTGTGTGTGTGTGTGTGTGTGTGTGTGTGTTAGTTTGTGTGTGTGTGTGTGTGTTAGAGTGTGTGTGTGTGTGTGTGTGTGTGTGTGTGTGTGTGTGTGTGTGTGTGTGTTAGTTTGTGTGTGGGTGTGTGTGTGTGTGTTAGTTAGTTTGTGTGTGTGCGTGTGTGTGTGTGTTAGTTAGTTAGTTAGTTAGTTTTTGTGTGTGTTAGTTAGTTAGTTAGTTTGTGTGTGTGTGTGTGTGTGTGTGTGTGTGTGTGTGTGTGTGTGTGTGTGTGTGTGTTAGTTAGTTAGTTAGTTAGTTAGTTTGTGTGTGTGTGTGTGTGTGTGTGTGTGAGAGAGAGTTAGTTAGTTTGTGTGTGTGTGTGTGTGTGTGTGTGTGTGTGTGTGTGTGTTAGTTAGTTAGTTTGTGTGTGTGTGTGTGTGTGTGTGTGTTAGTTAGTTAGTTAGTTTGTGTTTGTGTGTTAGTTAGTTTGTGTGTGTGTGTGTGTGTGTTAGTTAGTTAGTTAGTGTGTGTGTGTGTGTGTGTGTTAGTTAGTTTGTGTGTGTGTGTGTGTGTTAGTTAGTTAGTTAGTTTGTGTGTGTGTGTGTGTGTGTGTGTGTGTGTTAGTTTGTGTGTGGGTGTGTGTGTGTGTTAGTTAGTTTGTGTGTGTGTGTGTGTGTGTGTGTGTGTGTTAGTTAGTTTGTGTGTGTGTGTGTGTGTTAGTTAGTTAGTTTGTGTGTGTGTGTGTTAGTTAGTTAGTTTGTGTGTGTGTGTGTGTGTTAGTTAGTTAGTTTGTGTGTGGGTGTGTGTGTTAGTTAGTTTGTGTGTGCGTGTGTGTGTGTTAGTTAGTTAGTTAGTTTTTGTGTGTGTGTGTGTGTTAGTTAGTTAGTTTGTGTGTGTGTGTGTGTGTGTGTGTGTGTGTGTGTGTGTGTGTGTGTGTGTGTGTTAGTTAGTTAGTTTGTGTGTGTGTGTGTGTGTGTGAGAGAGTTAGTTAGTTTGTGTGTGTGTATATGTGTGTGTGTGTGTGTGTGTGTGTGTGTGTGTGTGTGTGTGTGTGTGTGTGTGTGTGTGTGTGTGTGTGTGTGTGTGTGTGTGTGTGTGTGTGTATGTGTGTGTGTGTCTCAGCTTAAGGCAACATTAAAACATTACTTTGTACAACAGAACACATTTCTCTGTACTTTGCTGCTTTGAGGCACAAACACTAATTCGTCCTGTTTTTAGTGCCTTGTTTCTGAGATACAGGTTAAATTTCTCATTTTTAGTGCCTTGTGCATCTGAGGGACGTCAAGCACTGGCTTTGTTTGTTCTTCTTTACCCTGAGCTACAAAATATGCTTTACTACCTGCCACCCTGAGGCACCTCTATATATATATATATATATAGTATTTTATTTTTCCCTTAGTATAAAAATCTGTATAAAAATGTATTTATTTATTTAATTCCATTAGTCGTTGTAAACTAATCTAGTTTCTTTACCAGATATAAAGGTACATTAGAAGATTTCTGACAGCAGCTCGGTGCTATAAACAAGGTTTTACCATAAACTAACCTATAAATTAAGCCCCACACGTAACGTTTATTAAGATAGATTCTGTATATTCCCAGTGCCCGGAGCTCCTCCTCGTAAGCTGGAGGTCGAGGCTATAAACTCCACGGCTATCCGTGTGACGTGGAAGCCGCCGCTCTCGGTAAAACAGCACGGTCAGATCCGCGGGTATCAGGTGATTTACTCCCGACTGGAGAACGGAGAACCACGAGGGCATCCGAACATCATGGACGTGGCACTGCCTGAAGCTCAGGTAAGAACAAACCTCATCAGCATCAGCATCGTTATCCTTTTATTACCCGCTTATTATTTTTCCTCCACAGGGGGCGCCAACTGACATCGTGTGGGATTTTTTTATTTGTTTCTTTTTTTTTTCTGATGCAAAACATCGGTGGCCTTCTTCAGGGCCCTTTTTATCCTCAGGCTTTAATTCATACATATGCACTGCCTTGTTACTGTTTCTAAATGTTTTATAGATATATATATATATTTTTTTTTATTTATTTTGTTACCCCGACTCACATCTCACATTGCATTATAATGAGGACTTTTGACAACAGACTGAAGAGACGAGCGTGTGCCGAGGAAGAGGTGGAGAGAAGACACTAATCCTGAAGGGGGATTCGGATTTTCATGAATATTTTAAATCAGAAGATCAGAATCTGGGTTTATGAGACGTCCGGAAATTTGCACGCTTGGGGAAAACCTACACAGCTTTAATTTACCCACACCGGCACTCGTCGGCCTTCCTCTGGCGCGCTCGACTGCAAGCGGTCAGAAAACGAGGCGCTGTCGTTTTCCGGCTCGGTGGCACGGACGTTGTTGTGACTGCAGGGCTTTATTATTATCGGCGTTATTAACGCGCTCGTTCGGTGTTATTTGTTGGCGATTAAGAGGTCAGTTGGTTGCTGAAGCGTTAATATGAACATTAAAAGATTTGTGAGCATCAGTAAATCCCACAAATTAGCATTAGTGGGATGTTCACTGTGTTGCTATTACAAACATTTATTTATATATTTATTTGATCAGTAGTAATTGTTTCTGGCCTGGAGTTTACATCGTCCCTCTCTGCTGTAGTCGTAGTTGTTTGTTTGTGTGGGTGTTTTAAGTGTGCTTTCTTTCTCAACAAGGCCAGACCTAGAGCCCACACACACACACACACACACACACACAGTGCCCTGGTTCCAGTGC
>NC_062539.1:1533588-1541088 GCF_022655615.1 Tachysurus fulvidraco
TCAGTGTTGAAAGTCAAACAGAGCAGAAAGCCACGTGTCCTTTTCTCCTGTTGTTCGCCAGCTCTCATTAAATGTGTTCAGAGACGTTCTGAAGAAACACGAGGCAGGTGTGTTCTGTTCCCAGTGCTTTACCTCCAGCTCTTATTTGTGTGTGTGTGTGTGTGTGTGTGTGTGTGTGTGTGTGTGTGTTTGCGTTCATGCTGCCGCTTGCGTGCAATCTGTTTGTTCTCCACTGAGCTGCTTTTGTTCCAGCGTTCGTCCGGTTCCACGTCGTGTGTGTCATTGTTCTGTCACGCTGTGATTAACTTGGTCGTTACAGACACGTCCGTCAAACTCCGCCCTCATGAGGAGGACGGAGCGAGTCTGGTCTTGTCTTTCTTTACGAGGACATTTCCATTTGTTTCCCCATTCGGAAATTCAAACGCGTCTTAAACGAAACTTAAACTCATCAATGCAAAAATATTCAGAACATTCTGGAATTATTATTATTATTATTATTATTATTATTAGGGGGCACGGTGGCTTAGTGGTTAGCACGTTCGCCTCACACCTCCAGGGTGCATGTTCTCCCCGTGCCTCGTGGGGGTTTCCTCCGGGTACTCCGGTTTCCTCCCCCGGTCCAAAGACATGCATGGTAGGTTGATTGGCATCTCTGGAAAATTGTCCGTAGTGTGTGAGTGTGTGTGAATGAGAGTGTGTGTGTGTCCTGTGATGGGTTGGCACTCCGTCCAGGGTGTATCCTGCCTCGATGCCCGATGACGCCTGAGATAGGCACAGGCTCCCCGTGACCCGAGAAGTTCGGATAAGTGGTAGGAAATGAATGAATGAATTATTATTATTATTATTATTATTATTATAGAATATGAATCAGCTGTTAGACACAAACACACAGCAGTTCATGTTTTTGTGTCCTCTTAAAGAAAGCGTCTCTGACAGAACACTGACACAAACGTCCGGTTCTTCTGGTTGATGGTTGTGTGGTTTGGAGAAAAAAAGTTCTTCCCCTGGTGAAAATTTGTGTTCTCGACGCCTTTAGAGCCATCAGAGTGTCCAGCTCCACCGGGGCGGTCCAGAAAGTCTGATGGTTTTAAATTGGAGTGTGTGTCCAAAAGGGGATGTGTGGTTTGTGTGTGTAAAGTGTGTAAAGTGTGTATCGAAGGCTGTCAGGGTGTCGGGTTATTCGGGGCTCAAGCGCTGTTTGTTTAACAGGAAGCCGTCATCTCTGGTCTGATCTCCGAGACATCGTACTCGGTCACGGTAGCAGCGTACACCACCAGAGGAGACGGAGCAAGGAGCAAAGCCAAGGTCATCAAAACCACAGGAGCAGGTATGAGAAGAAGAATCGGATTTTAAACTAATAATAATAATAATAATAATAATAATAATAATAATAATAATTGTATTATTATGTAAACTTCTAAAAAAAAATTTGAATACTTGAAATTATGAGTTACCTACAGAATTTATTGTGAAATTTTTGTAAAATTAAACTGAACTAATTAAGGAATTATTAATGTATACTTTTTATTTATTATTATTATTACTATTATTATTAATTGATTGTTCATTTATTATATATTTATAATTATTTAAAGCTCATAAAAAACAACTCAAAATACAAATTATTTAAAAAAAAGTCTTATCTGATATATAAAAAAATAATGATGAAAACTTTCTCTATAATAAATAAAAAAAACTGTTGTATAAATGTGATTTCCGTTGCTGATATTGGACTCAGAGATCAGAGGAACTTTTTCCCGACCGAACGTCATGATGTAAAGTTACGAGAACGGCTTTCGCTTCAGGTCCTGACAACACAATAAAACAATCAATCCCCAAATAATAGAATAAAGAATAGAATAAAGATCTTAATTGACGTCAGACTGACCGCAGCCTCTGAAACGGCAGAATGTCTCAGAGTAAAGCTTGGATAAAGGTCTGGAACGTTGGAAGAAATGAAGTCTCAGAACCATGAGTCATGCTGATAAACCCTGTGTGTGTTCTTAGATAAAATCTCTGTAACAGCAGGCCTCAGGAAAAACAACCAAATAAACCAAAACTCCATACACCAAAAAGTGTAAGATGACTCTCCAAAATAATTTTAAAAAAAAGAACACCAGAACAGTCGGTCTCGCCGTGAATCTGAATGAAAATAGTCTTAAAGTCATGAAGTCAAGAGGAACCAAAGAGATCTTCACGTCAGATGCTTCTACGTAACTTACCTGAAATTAGATTCTAAATATATTTAAAAGCAGGTACGTGCTGTTAGCTCAGTGCTCCGTGCAGTGGAACGGTTGATAAATGATGTTCTTCACCTGGTTCCTAGCAATTACACTATCCAGGATTAAACCTCACCAGGAGAAGGTTCGGTTCTGCAAAACAGTCAAAATGACGCAATCCAGTTTGCATTAAAGGTGCGGTCTACGTTGTTTGAGAAATGCTTCAGAAAACCAAGTCGGGCCGACAAACAAAACAAAAACAAAATAAACGTGTAGCCAATGAGCAGTAAGGGGCGGGCTTGTCGATATGGGCGGAGAGAGTGTTCAGTGCGCGTGTGTGACGTTAGCAGAAAGCGGTTTTAACATCGACATGGAGGATAAAAACAAAGAAAGAAAGAGAAGAAAGACTTACGATAAGGACAAGAAGTAGGACGTGTTAATATAGGATCAGCTTTCCAGCGCTGGAGAGAACTGAAGGAGCAGGAAGTTGGCCACATATTCACAGGTCGGAGTTTCCCGAGTCGATAACTCCTGAGCTAAACGCTGTTACTACACAAAATGCGGTTGTAGCTGCCTTTCTACATTACTACAATAGAAAAGAGGTGTTATTTGTGTAGTAACAGCGTTTAGCTCAGGAGTTATTGAACCGCTTTCTCTAATGTCACACATGCGCACTGAACACTCTCCTCTCATACTCTCATATTGACAAGCCCCGCCCCTTACTGCTCATTGGCTACACATTAGTTTTGTTTTGGTTTTGTTTGGTGGCCCTACACAGTAGCATTTCTCAAATATCGGAGACCCCACCTTTAATAATAGACACAAACAAATTAATAAATTGTTTCACACAATGTACTCTGTTTAGTGCTAATCGACATAATCGACGTTAGAGATTAGAGGGCATTCGACCGATGGGCCGTTTTCGAAGCGACGATGAGAAACAGCCAATGAGATTTGGAGAGGAAATCAAATTCATCTACTTGAACTTCTCAACACATTACTCTTGTAAACTCCTCTCTTGTTCCACCTTGCGGTCCCCAGCGAGCCTGTCGAGATACAGTGAGGTCTTAATTTTATATATGGACCCCAGGAAGGATAGTAATAAAGCGCTAAATGTGATTAAATCGGCCTTAAATGAAGTCAGACTCGCTGTCTCTGAAACAGTAGGCCTCTAAATCGAAACCCGAGTCTGAATCTCTTCAGGGAGCTCAAGGAAGATTAGCATCAGTCTATGCAACAGCTAATGGAGATTCTAATAAAGTCTAATAAAACTATTAAAATGACCTTCGACGAAGTCAGACGTCCAGGCTCTGAAATGGTGCGTGTCTGGAAAAAAGTGGAGCGAAAAAAAAAAAAGTCTAAAACATTTTCAAGTACTCATAAAAAAACAAGTGAGACGCGCGGCCGAATGGAACTCAAATGGTCTTTGATTAGCAATTAAACAAAGAGTGGTATTAAAGTGGTATTACATGACGTCAGACTGAAATATTAAGGCTGTAAATGGAGCCGGAACGCGGCATTAAAACCAGACAGGAACCCACCGTTTTCTCAGCTGCTAAAGATATATTTAATATGGCTAATAATTATCGAAGTAAGTGGCTGTTAGCAGAGCGTTCAGGCAGGATATGGATAGCGTGATTAGTCTGTGATGATCTCAGGCTAGTCTGTGAAGTGTGACTTGACAAACTCCAAACCACTTTGAAAGAAGTAGCAGCATGCGTCTTGATCCCAGGTGAACAAACAGAAGACGTGTGAGGTGTTCGACTCGATCCCGTCTTACAGCGTTAAATATCTTAATCCCTCAATCCCTCGGTTGGTCCGGTGCAGCAGTTAGGTCTTAATTACTGTCTCTTTAGCAGTTGTTTCTTCCTCACTTTTCTCCACAGTGCTCAGAGGAACCGCAATCGGAGCGTTCGCTTCGTAATTTTATGCCGACCTCGGGACAGATAGCGATAAAGCAATAAAGTATTAAACAGGATTAAAATGGGCTTAAATTGAGTCAGATGAACTATCTGTGAAACACTGGGACACGAGATAAAGACCAGAGTCGGAAACCCTTCAGGCGTCATGGAAAGGTTAGCTTCCTCCAAAGCAACAGTTACTGGAAAAGCTTTAGCATTAGCATAAAAACCTAGCTGTAGTGAAGAGCAGTGACACTTAAGGACTCGAGAAAGGGACTGAAGCTCTAATTCAGTTACGTTTCTCTGAAAACTGACATGTATTTTAATGTTTTAATGTTTAAAGTGATCACATTTTGGACCAATAACGTTCTTCTCTTCAGTCATATTTCTTCTACTTCTTCTTCTTCTCCACCGTTTCGATTGCTTACAGTTCCTGGCAGGCCCACCATGCTCATCAGCATCACGGTGGGCGACACGGCCCTCATGCAATGGCAGCCTCCGAAGGACATGCCGGGCGAGCTGATTGGCTATCGGCTACGCTACAAGCGCTTGGACGAGGAATTGTTCACGGTGCATAACTTTGGGAGCAAAGACGACCACTACACAGCGACGGGTCTCTTCAAGGGCGCCACCTACAGCTTCCACTTGAGTGCCAAGAACCGTGCAGGCACCGGAGAAGAGTATGTTAAGAACATCAGTACGCAGGAGGAAGCGCCTAGCGGATTTCCGCTGAACCTGAGCGTAGTGGGACTGACCACCACAACCACGAGGCTTACATGGGCGCCGCCGGCCCCCGCTGAACGGAATGGACGCATTACTCACTACATCGTTGTTTACAGAGACATCAACAGCCAGCAGAACAGCACCAATCGAACGTCAGACACGAACATGATGCTTCATGACCTCCGACCTGACACCACCTACGACATCCGCATCCAGGCTTTCAACAGCAAGGGGGGTGGACCCATGAGCCCCAGCATCCAGAGCAGGACCATGGCCACGTCACCAGGTTAGTGCTCACCATAAGAATCCATTCAAATCTCGCCAAATACGCAACTCTGTATAACTCCAGAGCTTCACGCATTTAATCTGAACCATTTGCATATACAGTATTCTACAGAATCATCTCATTCCATAAACATAAAGTATAAACTTCAAAGTAGTTCAAGCTATTGAAAAAGAACATTTTTATATGAATTTAGCTAGTTTTTATTTAATTAGCTCGTGTTCCTATTTGGGATGTGGTAGCCTACTGGTTAAGGTGTTGGGCTACCAATCGGAAGGTTGTGAGTTCGATTCCTACGTCCACCAAGCTGCCACTGCTGGGTCCCTGTGCAAGGCCCTTAACGCTCAGTTGTATAAAAAATGAGATAAAATGTAAGGCATCTGCTAAATGCTGTAAACGTCTTCTTTTTTTATTCTACTAGCTTTCGCAACAAGTTTTGGCGTCAAATCTGTGATGAAGACGTCCGTCCTTCTGACCTGGGAGCTCCCGGAGAACTTCAAACCTCAAGGGCTTTTTAAGGTGCGTAAAGTTTGTAAATCGTGTTATAACGATATAACGAAGTTCCGAAGTGTTTTCTTTTTCTTTTTGTACTCGTGCTACAAACGAGTCAAAAGCTAACGTCGGTCAGAATGTTTTCTTTAGGAGGTGGAGCCTAAGGGCGCCTCAGGTGATTAAATTAAAGTGGAAAATTATGCGAATTTTGCACTTTAGACTTAAGAGATTACTTTGCAGTGTTTCTAATGTGTCCGTTTATGGACCGACTTAAAAGAGATGGGGAAAAAAAAAATATAATACTAAAAGCCTGTATAGGAAACTCCATCTCTGATTCACTAATCAAGGTAATTAGTTGGTAAACGCTAAACCTCTGAGGCTTTTAAGCGCTCTTTCTGCAAATTGACTCGAGTTTGAAGGAATCCGCAAGCCGCGGCATCGCTCCAGCGAGAAACATCTGGGAAGTGTTTCCGTCAGGGTTAGCATGCATTTGGAGAGACTGCAAGTCTTCATCACTGCTCTGTCCATTACGCTAATCCCATTAGCGCAGAAAAATCCTCCTCCATCATGTCTAGTGACTGTCTGTTATTAATGTTTTTTTTTACTTAAGGCTTCTTTAGGTCTGTTCTGTACTGTAGCTCTGAGGGTTACGTCGCAAAGTGAGTCGGAAAGCCACCTGTGATGCGTCTGATACTTTAGAAGGAGTTGATTCATTTCCTTTAAGAGCAGCTCTGACAGTAGTGCAGCTGCACGTCACAGAATGCACTAGTCGAATTTTTGTCCTTTTTTTTACACAATATATAATTATTACTTTTTTTTTTAGATTCTGTATAATCAGCAGAGCGTGGAGGTTCAGAGCAACATGAAGAGGAAACTGATCACAGGCCTGAAGCCCGACACTAATTACTCGTTCGTGTTAATGAGTCGAGGGAACAGCGCCGGAGGACTGCAGCAGCAGGTCTCTATCCGTACCGCTCCAGATGTCCTCAGAACCAAACCGGTGCTGTTCAAAACCGACGAGAACAACGGAGGAAAAATCACCATCAACCTTCCCAAAGTGGTGACTACAGCATCGATCAGGTCAGTAACAAGACATTGGGTTCATGAGGAATGTCTACATGCTACACGATCACTAAATTTACCTCAGGATGTTATTGCTAGTTAAATTTACCTCAGGATGTTATTGCTAGTTAAATTTACCTCAGGATATTGTTAGTTAAATTTATCTCAGGATGTTATTGCTAGTAAAAATTTACCTCAGGATGTTATTGCTAGTTAAATTTACCTCAGGATGTTATTGCTAGTTAAATTTACCTCAGGATGTTATTGCTAGTTAAATTTACCTCAGGATGTTATTGCTAGTTAAATTTACCTCAGGAGTGTAAAGCTAGTTTACCTTAGCATAGGATGTTACACTCAGACACACAAACAAACAGATCCACACAGACACACACACAGATACACAGACACACACAGAAACCTACACACAGACATACACACAGACACACACACACATACACAGACACACACACAGAAACATACACACAGACAAACACACAGACACAAACACAGAAACATACACACACACACATACACAAACACACAGACACACACAGAAACCTACACACAGACACATACACACACAGACAGATACACAGACACACATACACACAGACAGATACACAGATACACAGACACACACACAGATACACAGACACACAGAAACCTACACACAGACACACATACACACACACACACTCACACACACACACACACACACACACACACACACACACACACAGATACACAGACACACACAGAAACCTACACACAGACACAGACACACATACACACAGACACAAACACACACAGACAGATACAC
>NC_062539.1:1546088-1568588 GCF_022655615.1 Tachysurus fulvidraco
GGGGACTAAGAACTTTAAAACTTCTTACTACGTCAGTGCTACACTCTCTGAAGGGTGTGTGTGTGTGTGTGTGTGTGTGTGTGTGTGTGTGTGTGTGTGTGTGTGTGTGTGTGTGTGATAATGTCAGTAACAGACACAAAGAGGTTAAAATTATTATCCTATTACGTTTACTCTTTCATAACAAAAGTAGGTCACTTATTTCTCATGTGAAGCTCACAACACTACACCTCTAAAGGTTACTGTTAATTACATCAGCTGTGTGTGTGTGGGTCTGTGTGTGTGTGTGTGTGGGTGTGTGTGTAAGTGTATGTGTGTGGGTGCGGGCGTGTGTGTGTTCGAGTGGTGTGTGCGAGTGTGTGTGTGTGTGGGTGCAAGTGTGTGTGTGTGTGTAAGTGTGTGTGGGTGTGGGTGTGTGTGTAAGTGCATGTGTGTGGGTGCGAGTGTGTGTGTGTGTGTGTGTGTGTGTGTGTGTGTGTGTGTGTAAGGAACAGAAAATGATCATTTTTCTTTTCTTTTTTTGCCCTTATTTGTTTAATTCCCTGTACGAGTGTGTGCTCCTGTATCGTGTCGCTCTGTGTTTGTGAAATGACTGAGATTCGTTCAGCCATGTTTTTTTTATTTATCTTTTTTTTTCTTTTTCTTTTTTTTGATGGTCACTAATCCTGCGTATCTCTCGCTCTTTCTGCTCCGTGTGAACAGCAAACAGGAGAGGTAGGTGTTCTGGCCTCAGGGTTTCTGTTTCATCTTCTCTTCTCTTCTCTAATAATCTTCTCATCATTTCTTCTCCTCCCTTCTCATTTCTTCTCATCTTTTCTTCTCCTCCCTTCTCATTTCTTCTCCTCCCTTCTCATTTCTTCTCATCTTTTCTTCTCCTCTCTTCTCATTTCCTCTCATCTTTTCTTCTCCTCCCTTCTCATTTCTTCTCATCTTTTCTTCTCCTCTCTTCTCATTTCCTCTCATCTTTTCTTCTCCTCTCTTCTCATTTCCTCTCATCTTTTCTTCTCCTCTCTTCTCATTTCTTCTCATCTTTTCTTCTCCTCCCTTCTCATTTCTTCTCATCTTTTCTTCTCCTCTCTTCTCATTTCTTCTCAACTTTTCTTCTGCTCTCTTCTCATTTCTTCTCCTCCCTTCTCATTTCTTCTGATCTTTTCTTCTCCTCTCTTCTCATTTCTTCTCATCTTTTCTTCTCCTCCCTTCTCATTTGTTCTCACCTTTTCTTCTCTCTTCTAATCTCTTGTCTCTTCTCTCCTCACCCATCCGTCCATCCGTCTCGTTGTTGGACACCGGCTCTGCGGGAGAGATTCGATTCTTCACTTTATTCGAAATAAACGCAAACAAACGAATTCTCTGCATCGCTCAGAGTTTCTCCTCAGAACCCCGGTGTCCACGAGTCCATGGGGTTCTCACACAGATGCATGCTGGTGTTCAGACACGGAAGACATTTTGTCAAATTTCTGTGATTCTGTCAGATGACCACTCACTCAGACCACAGCGCTAGCAGCTTCGTGTTTGTGTTTGAGCTAACGTTAGCAAGCATCTTGCTGTAGCAAGATTAGCGAGACGGCGAACAGAAAGTCATAGTTAGCATAAACAATAATGCTAACGTAAATATCAAGCAGACAGTGAGAGGAATCGATCTGCTATAGAAACATAGCCGAAAAAACAGATTAGCATTAGCTAGTTTACCGTATTTGTGTCGTCACTTTACAGTCTGTTCGGTCAATCGATACGTATTCGTATGCAAAACTAGCTATATTTGTATAAGATACAAGCTACGTGGGATGTTTATATATTTAAGACACGTTCCGTTTTGCACCAGATTGCTAGTAAAAGTATTGCTAGCTACCGTTTTTTGTTAGCTTACTTGCTAAACACCAACCCTTTTCAGTTTATAGTTACATTAAACATGATGCTATTTCAAGCTAATAACAGAAAATTCTAGCTAATGTTAAGTGTTTATGCTTATGTGTCTTGTTGTATAGTGGACCAGACTTAGCATTTTTAATACACTGAACATAGTTAGCTTGATTCGCTTGGTTTTGATTGGTCATGTGACTGAAAAACTTTTGTAAGTAGCGTAAACCTTTCTGAGCTCTTTCTTGTGTAGTGGCGTCCACCGTGTGTGTGTGTGTGTGTGTGTGTGTGTGTGTGTGTGTGTGTGTGTGTTTATTATTTTTAATTGTACTATCCTACAATGTTGATGCTCATCTCTTCTCCTGAAGGTGGCTGGGAGCTAGCGTGTTAACGTAGCCTTTGTGGCGCTTCACCTGGGTGCTGAATGGCCTCATTGTAAAGTAAATGCCAGACTGGCGGGTGGTGAAAATAGAAACGTTCCCATCGTCAAAGCTGACATTTCCTTCAGCCAGACCATTCTGTCGCTCTTTTTTTTCCCAGCTCGTCGATCTGAGGATGAACAAAAAGATGCCCGTTTCCCTGAAGCTGATCCGAATTCAGGGGTTTTTAGGCTGCTGTGTTTGTGTCAGAACTTTACTGAGGTGTGGAGATGATTGTACGTATTTATGTGAGGAATGTTCCATGTTTTCAGAGTCACTTGCTCAGGCGCGGTGTTGTGTTTACGGATTTTCTCGAGTAGAAGTGTCCGAGACGAGTTCCTTGAAAGAAGGAATAAAATGTGCTGTTTTTTGTAACGTAAACTCAAAAGACGAATATAAAACATCTAAACTGTGATAGGGTCGGGGGTTCGATTCCCGCCTCCGCCTTGTGTGTGTGGAGTTTGCATGTTCTCCCCGTGCCTTCGGGGGTTTCCTCCGGGTACTCCGGTTTCCTCCCCCGGTCCAAAGACATGCATGGTAGGTTGATTGGCATCTCTGGAAAATTGTCCGTAGTGTGTGTGTGTGTGAGTGAATGAGAGTGTGTGTGCCCTGTGATGGGTTGGCACTCCGTCCAGGGTGTATCCTGCCTCGATGCCCGATGACACCTGAGATGAGGCACAGGCTCCCCGTGACCCGAGAAGTTCGGATAAGCGGTAGAAGATGAATGAATGAAAACTGTGATATGATGAAACATGGAGTGTATCATCAGTACAGTATATTAGTGTGTGAACGCTGCTCGCTGTATCGATGATCACGTGAACGACTTCAGCAGAGTGTAGAATAGCACTTGATCCAGCACACACTCTTTACATGGTGCTCTAAGTTCAAGTTACTCAGCTGTTGATACTTAATAAAGTTCATGAGATCGCAGTGTGTGGTAACTTTTTTTTTATCGTATTCGTCCTGCGTCTGCACAGTAAATGTGTCCACGGTGTGAATGATAATCTGCCCCAGTGCTTGTCTGCTGCACTCGCAGAGAAAATTCTACTTCACTTAACAGTTTATTCTGAAATCATGGCTTTTTTACTTAGACTCCGCCCCCTGTGCCAGATTCTTACCGCCAAATATGGCACCTAAAACGTTACTTTGTGTTTAGTGATCTCATGTCTAGACATCAGGTGTGTGTTGTGCATGTGTGTGTGTGTGTGTGTGTGTCTGTGTGTGTGTGTTGAGTGTGTGTGTTTCCTCTCACAGTTTCCTCTAGCACCTGCTAGCGCATTAGCCGCTCTATCCACAGGTGCACGTGCCGTAATTACTCAGCTGATGTGCTAATTAACCACATGCCCTGTTTTCCTCACAAAAACAAACTACACTGTGTTTAGCGAGCATGCGACGCCGAGCCGGATCAGGTGCTCGCCGCAGCTGTCGCGTCTCAATCAGCGTCCTTCAGGGAAGCGTAGAGGATTTTTTACACATTTTGCTACGTTCTCCTGATCAGAGCCTATATTTAGCTCGTCTCGTTCACAGCACTGGAGTTGTTGTTGTTGTTGTTGTTGATTAAACACAGAATTCTTATACATGCGCTAACCACGACATCACTTCCTGTCTCACAGGAAGCGAGCATCTCCGTTGCCTAAAGACGAACATTTAAGCGGGGTGAAGGACTCCCTCCTGGCTAACTCGTCTGATCCTGTGGAACTGAGGAGAATGAACTATCAGACACCAGGTAACTTTTCTCGTCGTCAGTCGTTCAACAAAAAGACGGATTTCCGTCACGACAGTCCAACATTTTGAATTCATTTTAATTAAACAGATATATTTATAGGAGTATTTATTAATAGTATTATTGGTATTTAGCGATTGCAGGACTTTGTTATAATAAAGATTAAAGATAATCAAGGTGCTGACGGAAACGTAGCTGACGGAAACGTAGCTGACGGAAACGTAGCTGACGGAAACGTAGCTGACGGAAACGTAGCTCCTGGAGTTTCTTTATGTTTATTCGCTAAAAAGTTTTAAACCAATAAAAAAATAAATGATATTTAAATTCGAACAAATGTTAGACGTTGCTAAGATACTTTGGTTGTGTGACTTTTTTTTAGAAACGTTTGAAGGTTTATAGACGTTAACGTTTATAGATATGATATATAAGATATATAAAAAAAAATGCACAAAGTCACACAAAGCTTTCACAGAGTTACAGAAAAATAAATAAATAAAGTCATGTCTTATGTCACATTTGCATGTATACTTTATTTATTTATTTGTTTATTTGTTTATTTATTAAGTTTTTAATTGGAGTCAGATCGCAGACACGGGTTCATGATGTATTTTATTATTTTAAACTAAAATGCAGGTTTTATTCAGTCTGATTATCGACTCCTTATTAACATTAAATTGGGTTTATTTTAAGAAATGATTCATCAGACACTTCTTCCATCTCCCTCTTTACGTTTCCTTCTGGGGACCGGGGAGAGCGAGGCTGAAAGAGAAAAACGTGGGAAAGAGAAGGAAGAGAGGAGAAGAGAGAAAGAGAGAGAAGAAGAGAAGAGAAGAGGAGAGAAGAGAAGAGAAGAGAAGAGGAGAGAAGAGAAGAGAAGAGAAGAGAAGAGGAGAGGAGAGAAGAGAAGAGAGAAGAGAAGAGGAGAGGAGAGAAGAGAAGAGAAGAGAAGAGAAGAGGAGAGAAGAGAGAAGAGAAAAAGAAGAGAAGAGAAAAAGAAGAGAAGAGAAAAGAAAGAGAAGAGAAAAGAAAGAGAAGAGAAAAAGAAGAGAAGAAGAGACGAGAAGAGAAGAAGAGAGAAAAGAAGAGAAAAAGAGAGGAGAGGAAGAGAGAGAGAAGAGAGGAGAAGAGAGAGAAGAGAGAGAAGAGAGGGAGAGAGAGAGAGTAGAAGAGAGAGCGAAGAGAAGAAGAGAGGAGCAAGAGAAGCAAGGGGGGGAGACAGGAACGAGAAGAGAAGAGAATAAGAAGAGAAAAGAGAACGCGAGACGAATAGGAAGAAGTCAATATTCTCCTCGCGTTATATCTCTATAATTCTCTTCCCTCTATCCTCTCTTACTCTTAGATTACTCCATAATCTATTAATCCTTCAATCCTCTATTCTCCTCTATCTCTCTCCTCTCCTCCTTTTTTCTCCTTTCCTCTCCTCTCCACTCCTCCACTCCTCTCCTCCTCTATTCTCCTCTCTTCCTCTCTCTCTCTCCTCTCCTCCTCTCCTCTCCTCTCCTCACCTCTCCTCTCCTCTCTGTATGGCTTTACCGTTCCCTCTTTAATTAGCCAAATGTGAGTATTTTTGTTTTGCTCCCTAACTAAAAGCCGTTGAAGTCTTTAATTAGTGCTGACGAAGGCGGATCTTCTGTTTGTCCATCTGTAGTGGAAAAGAATCAGTCGAGCGTTAAAGCGGCTACTTTGGCTTAAAGTCACATCTTTTCTGGGTTTTTTTCCAACTCTTTAAAGGATCTCTGTTCAGATTCCTTTACACAACCGTCATCACTTCATTAGTGCGTCTGCTTTATGATTGTCAAGCTGAGTGTGAAGGAGGACAAGGAAAGAGGGAGAGAAAGAGAGAGAGAGAGAGAGAGAGAGGGAGAGAGAAAGGGAGATAGAAAGAGAGAAAGGGAAATAGAGAAAGAGAGACAGAGATCGCTTGCTTTTTTTATCATCCACTCTTTTGTTAACAGATCACATGACCTCCATGAAGAGTTCTCAGCCCTTTACAACCACCCCATACCCAACCTCCCCCCTCCCCCCTCCCTCAATCCTGCTCGTAATCACCGACATAGTGATCGCTCAGTATCGTGTTTCTGCTTTAAACTGTATATATAAATCAGAGTTCGGCCCGATCTCTGTTAGCTCTGTTAGCTCTGTTAGCTTTGTTAGCGCTGAAGCTCATCCCAGGTCGTGTCCCATTCAGGTGTCACTCCTGACCTTCACTAATCACCCTCAGTGATGCTGATCCACTTTACACTGAGCCTCGTTTATCCGTCTGGATCCGAATGAATCTGTTCAAATAAAAAGCTGGAGTTTCTGTATATTTACATGAAGCTCGATTGTGTGGTTGCGATAATTAACACAAAAAAGTAACGACGATCGGTTTGGACAAAAGTAATGGCACCCCATAAAGGAGGCAGACTCAGGAGGCGCTGTTTCACCACGTAGTCATCTTGTCGTCCTGGATTAGCTTTAGGTTTAAGGAGTTAAATCGAGATGTGACAATGTTTGCTAACATAATCGTAGAGTTACAATAATTATAGTAGTAGTAGTATGTTTATTATTATTATTATTATTATTATTATTATTATTTTAGGTCCCTCCCCTCATACTCTCACACTTCCCCAGATTGCTCTGACTTCACCAGCACTCCTCGTTAAGCGAGTGAGGTTTTCTCCTGTGTGTGTGTGTGCGTGTGTGTGTGTGTGTGTGTGTGTTGTAATATTCATGACTTTCCCACAGTGTGTGAGAGTTGTGCTCTGTGTAATTGACTGTGTTGTCGAACGCCGCATTCCCGTATTCGTCATTGACCTGCCGACATCCTGCCTGTTTTATTGCCGGCTTTCGGATCGAGCGCACGTTCCGTTCCACCCGAGGCCGGCGAGAGCACAACTCTCAGGAGTTTATTTTGCCGTTGGCTTGGATATTGGAACATGAATATTGATAGCTCTTTATTTTTCCTTCTTCTTTCCTTTCCTCCTTTCGTCTTCTCTCTGCAGGTCCCAGCACTTCCTGCTGCCCCGACACTCCAAGTTAGTTCCTGCTGTGTCTCTCTCTCTCTCTCTCTCTCTCTCTCTCTCTCTCTCTCTCTCTCTCTCTCTCTTTCTCTCTCCCTCTCTCTCTCTGCACGTTCCCTTGTAGCTCTGTTCAGATTGTTTGTCTGCTTGTGTATCTCTGTATCTCTCGCTGTTTTCTGTCTCTCAGCACCACATCAATCACCGCTGCCATTTATTCCGGCCTGCTCTACATCACCCTGCACTTTATTACCGTTCTCTGTCCGTCAGTGACGGCTGCAGACGGTCGCTGTGGTAACCGAGAGTCTGACTACGTTTCCGATGATGCGTCGCCAAAAAAAGAGCTACGACGCGATCGATATTTATACACGTGCTCCATGTCTAGTCGTAGTTGTAGTCAAAAATACAAAATATTTCACGATCCTTCGTTTGCCTATAATTAGCTTTATTCGACTTAAACGAGGACGAGGAACTTTTATTATTATTTTCCGGAGAGATTATTCTGGGCTCGTAGCTAATTAGGGTTGATTAAGTAGAAGTTGTGCAGTGTTTGTGCTCAGTACTCACTGCTCCTGTCCCATTTCACGTCTCGGATCTTGCTGGTATCCGTTCCGACCGACCGCTGGGATTCACTTACACGTGGGTCGACGTGCTTGTTTTTCGCAGCATGTTTTCACCCAACACTCTAATTTCCCTTTATCACATCCAGGCCTTGTTTTCTTCTCAGTTGTCCTCACTCCTGCTCTGAAAAAAAACAAAAACAATTCCAATTAAGCGCTCTCGGTCTCGGCCGAGCTCAGAAACGGGGAGAAGATTAGCCATAAATCATCTAATAACCGCTGACAAGAAATCTGGGCCGATTCGGAGCGTAGTAAGGATCGGAGCGAGCGTAATTAATGATCGATTCATAAGGAGGTGCAAAAGAACAGGCAGGATTACAGATCTGAGAGAATAAACAGTGGAGGCGTACACAGCGTTCTGGTTTTATCTCAGGTGATGTAATTGTTCGGGCCGAAACTTTGGCTCGAAGTACGAGGATTTACAAAAAAACTACAAGGGTTTTTTTTATTGTTTGAATAAAAAGAGTAGAAGTGAGTCTGTTACCTGGCGTTAGGTGTATAGGTGTGACTCTAATCAGTTGTTGCATTATATTTAGCCCCGCCCACAAAACTCAGAAAACGACGCAGTGGTGAAAGAGCGCCCCCTACACACAGCATGCTCTAAATCCTCCAGCAATGCAGCTCAAACACGCCCCATAGACTCCTCCTCCTTTTATAGGGTGTCATTACTTTTGTCTAAACGAACGTCTTGTTTTGGATCCTCGAGAGCGAAACAAGCTTAAAGTTATGTTACATTTATGGTGATATCATTGATGTGAAAACTCCATCGAAATGTTTCTGATGTCGCATTTCTGTCACGTGTGAAAAAAAATGTCCAGATTTCTAACATTCAGTGAAATGTGAAATGACATCAAACGGCTGAACTCATTATGAATGGGCGTGTCTTAATATGCTAATGAGTTACAGAGTATCTATGATTTTTAGGTTCCCGTGCTAAATGAGCCCCGCCCACTCGCAGTAGCCTTTGTATTGCACCCAGACAGGCGGATGTTGAGGTTTGGTTTTGTTCTCTACGCTTCTCCTGCCATCTCACCTCAGCACAGCACATCCTGTCTTCACGTCCTCCACAGCAGCTTCACGCTCATCACCCTGCCTCCTGCCTCCTCAGCCACGTGACCAGTGTTATCTGTCTGTCTCACTCAACACTTTCCTTTCTTTCTTTCTTTTCCAGGAATGAGAGAACATCCTCCCATCTCCGTATGTGAGCTAGCCGACCATATCGAGCGCCTCAAAGCCAACGACAGCCTGCGTTTCTCACAGGAGTACGAGGTAAAAATCGGTCCTACGTACAACTCCCTACACCACATCCCTCCCTCTTCCACCTCCCCCCACCACCCTACCCCCTCGTAGCTAACGTAGCTTAACGTAGCTATGCTAGAATTTCCAAATAACTGATCGACTCGTACTTGTTCTGCTTGTTGGATAAAAATAAATGCTTTTCTCACGTAGACTCTCACGAGCTCAGTGTCGTGAAACGACGTAATGAATTTTCTTTTAAGTTGCGTTTCATTATCCGGGTCGTTCTGTCTGGTTTGTACCTTTTGATTGTCTCCATGTCTTATTTATTTATTTGTTTATTTTGGGATTTGCTGTTCAAACGCTCACCCTGACGGTTCTGACAGGAGTTCTTGTTGTCGCTCAAGCAGACGCTGCTTTTTAGCGGCGCGCTCCTGTGGCTTCACCTCACGCTCTCGATTTACAGCGAGCGAGCTTTGATTTCGTGCTCGCGGCAGTCGGCAGAACGAGAGAGAGATTTTGCTTTTCGCGTCGAGTGCCACTCGAGTCTCGAGAGTCTCAAAGTGCGAGACACGCGGCATCGCTACAGCGTGGCAGAGTCAGGATGAAACGAAGATAATCACAAACCGTCTTTGAAATGAAATAAGTAGTTCAGTAAACGTTTCAGCCTGATGTTCTATTGTTCTTCCTTTAAAGTCAGTAAACCGAAGGTGCGCTGACTTCCAGCTCATGACGCGGCTTTGGGGACGGGATTTAATCCCCTGTGTTGATGTATATCTCAGAGTTGATTGAGTTTAGAAAGGTTTGACTGATCTTCAAAACAACCAGTAGTGTTCTAGATAAGCCACGCCCCTTTCGAATTTATACTAATTTAATGGTAGCGTAATAAACTAGCTCGATATTTCAACTGGTACAACTGACACTCCAGAGGGTCGTGTACGTTTCTAGGTAATAAGCAATATCTCGAGCTATATTTTGTTTACATTGACGTCCATAAACTGAAGCTATAAAAAGGTTTGTATTTTGTTTCTGATTTCACTCACAAAGCAGAATTCCTCACAGAAAGTCTCACAGTTTTTTGTTTATCTTAAATCTCTATTAAAATACAAATCTGCAGATTTACACTTCCAGTCAGCAGGATTTCCTGGCAGGAAGTGATGCGTTGCTTCCTATAAAGGAAGCCCTCCCTCCCTTTCCCAGCTCCTCCTCCAGGGAACAGATGGCGATCATCACGTCTGTTGGCTCTACTTTTTCTCTCTGTCCAGCTTTCGACCCGTTGCCTCCTGTTGTCCGTGCGGTCGTATGTGCCATAGCCCACCTCCTCTGGCACCGTTATTACAGGAAGTGGGGTATTAGACAGAGAAATACACACACACAATAGCTTGAAGGCCAAGAGCAGCACCCCAGGATTCCAGCTCGTGAGTCACAAACACACCAGAGGCGGTCATCTCGTTTAATGGTCACGTGACCTCCAGGGCATCTTGGGTTAAAGGTTTTAGAAAAAGAAGAAGAAGAAGAAGAAGAAGAAGAAGAGGATGAAAATTGGCCTCTGCATTGATTTGTAGTGTCACCTGAGGACATTTGTTTACAGAAGATAATGAGAACCACACAATTGTTATATAGGGCCTGATAAATAAAAAATAAGTGTGTGTGTGTGTGTGTGTGTGTGTGTGTGTGTGTGTGTGTGTGTGTGTGTGTGTGTGTGTGTGTGTGTGCACCTGCATCCTCTACTTGTGTGTAGAGTGAACACCTGAGATGTGTAGAGACAGGAGCGGAAACTAGCGCACTAACAAGCGAGAGCATCGGCTGATGTTTTGTCTCGGCTCCGGTGCACGCCGCTGCTCCTGTGTCGTTATTCGCGTCTCTCAAACTCGTCGACACAAGCGCTGAAAGCTTACTGTGTGTGTGTGTGTGTGTGTGTGTGTGTGTGTGTGTGTGTGTGTGTGTGTGTGTGTGAGAGAGAGAGAGAGAGAAGATGTTTATCTGCAGGCTAAACCTCTTCATGCTAACATCCAGGGTGTTGACGGAGAAATTAGCGTCAGTTATTGCATCATGTTCCTGCACCCTGTGGTGATGTTGGCGTGTGTTAAACACATCGCGGATCGTTAACATATGTGTGACGGAACAAATAATAATGTCTAATTTCACCGATCGACTGAGTGACTGACAGGTGGAGTCTAGAGCGTGTGGATCGATGGTGAGTGACAGCTCCGGAGCGTCTCTTTTGTGTCTCTGCACAGATCGATGCACCTGGGCGTCGTTTTAGAGGGAAATCCGAGAACGAATCTTTTTTTTTTTTTTTAATCGCAATCAATTTTTTGTAGGAATTTCCACAAACTCCAAACTTCTAATGAGATTTCCGGCGATGCAGCAAATGTCCTCGTCTCTTTGTCCTATCGATGCACAGCTGTCTTTCTGACCATGGATTAAAGGAGCGAGATCCTGAAGGGCTCATTAGCCTCCAACGCTCCTGTCACTCCTCCTGGGTGTCTGAAGCGACTCAGAGTCACTCAGCCTCGTCTTCTGATCCTGCAGCAGGAAGAACTCACACGCTTCCCTCTCACACGCTTCCCTCACACACGCTTCCCTCTCACACACGCTTCCCTCACACGCTTCCCTCACACACACTTCCCTCTCACACACGCTTCCCTCTCACACACGCTTCCCTCTCACACACGCTTCTTCCCTCTCACACACGCTTCTTCCCTCTCACACGCTTCCCTCACACACGCTTCCCTCACACACGCTTCCCTCACACACGCTTCCCTCTCACACACGCTTCTTCCCTCTCACACGCTTCTTCCCTCTCACACGCTTCCCTCACACACGCTTCCCTCACACACGCTTCCCTCACACACGCTTCCCTCTCACACACGCTTCTTCCCTCTCACACGCTTCTTCCCTCTCACACGCTTCCCTCACACACGCTTCCCTCTCACACGCTTCCCTCTCACACACGCTTCCCTCTCACACACACTTCCCTCACACACGCTTCCCTCTCACACACTTCCCTCTCACACACGCTTCCCTCACACACGCTTCCCTCTCACACGTTACAGGATTTTTATTTAAAGTCCGTGTGAAGTGCAGAGTAGTGACCGAGAACCACGACACAGGGGCTGGGTTTTAAAAAAATGGACGATTTGTTTTATCTTGTGACAAAATGATCAAAGGATCAAATTCTACAACCACATTTATCTTTTTCTCTCTTTCAATCTGCCTCGTTGTTTTTTCTCTCTATTTTTCACCATTTACACAAACAAATGTACAGCCTGACACCAAGACACAACCACATCGCTCTCTCTCTCTCTCTCTCTCTCTCTCTTTCTCTCTCTCTCTCTTTCTCTCACTCTCTCTCTCTCACACACACACACACACTGTGTCATTGTTCTTCCTGTCCTCTCCTGTCAGGAGCTCTGAATAAAGTGCAGGTGGGTCACTCCGTCACTCCATCAGGCCTGGGGGTCTGGACGACTCTGTCACGGTCAAACTGCAGCTGCTTCACCTTCAGCACAGAGCAGGAGCATTAACACTCTCTCTCACACACACACACACACACACACACACACACACACACACACACACACACACACACACCAGAGCATGGACAGGTTGATGGATGGATGGATGGATGGATGGATGGAAGGATGGAGGGAAGGATAGTTGGGCATTAACCGTATAAACAGGACATGTGGATGGTTGCATATGGACGACAATAATAAATAAAGGAACGTTAGTTTAGATGTATATATGGATGGACAGATTAGTGAACAGGTAAATGGTTAAATAAAGGATGTGTGAAAGGATACATATGGCATGTATATATTAAATGGATATATTGAGCGATAGATGGGCGTTTATCTAATGGACGTATAGAAGGATATGTGGACAGAGCGACTGTAGATGGATGGGTAAATATTCCATTCTCAGGTATTGTATTATGTCAAGTGGAGGTGGACTAATGGAAGGATAAACTGATACACAGGTAAAATTGTATATGATGGATGAACAGATGGATGAATGATGGATAGACAGATATGGATTGACAGATGGTTATCTGGAGGATGTATGAATGGACATATGGACAGTTGGAGATTAATGGATGTTGAGATGGAAGACATTTGAACTGATGGACATGAATAGATAATTGGACAATTATGAAGTATATATGGATGGAGAGATGGCAAGTAATATGGAGGTGTGGATGGATGGATGGATGGATGGATGGACAGTTAAATGGTATACGGTTGGATGGAATCTGGGAAATTCAACACACTGCTATAGAATCAACTGTATTATACATTATTATATATCTCACAATATTGATTATTACTAGTGGCAGCATGTTACAGTGTGTTACAGTGTGGTACAGTGTGTTATTGTGTTACAGTGTGTTATTGTGTTACAGTGTGTTACAGTGTGTTATTGTGTTACAGTGTGTTACAGTGTGTTATTGTGTAACAGTGTGTTATTGTGTTACAGTGTGTAACAGTGTGTTATTGTGTTACAGTGTGGTACAGTGTGGTACAGTGTGTTATTGTGTTACAGTGTGTTACAGTGTGTTATTGTGTAACAGTGTGTTACAGTGTGTTATTGTGTTACAGTGTGTTACAGTGTGTTATTGTGTTACAGTGTGTTACAGTGTGTTACAGTGTGTTATTGTGTAACAGTGTGTTATTGTGTTACAGTGTGTTACAGTGTGTTATTATGTTACAGTGTGTTACAGTGTGTTATTGTGTTACAGTGTGTTACAGTGTGTTATTGTGTTACAGTGTGTTACAGTGTGTTACAGTGTGTTATTGTGTAACAGTGTGTTATTGTGTTACAGTGTGTTACAGTGTGTTATTATGTTACAGTGTGTTACAGTGTGTTATTGTGTTACAGTGTGTTACAGTGTGTTATTGTGTAACAGTATGTAACAGTGTGTTATTGTGTAACAGTGTGTTATTGTGTTACAGTGTGTAACAGTGTGTTATTGTGTTACAGTGTGGTACAGTGTGGTACAGTGTGTTATTGTGTTACAGTGTGTTACAGTGTGTTATTGTGTAACAGTGTGTTACAGTGTGTTATTGTGTTACAGTGTGTTACAGTGTGTTATTGTGTTACAGTGTGTTACAGTGTGTTACAGTGTGTTATTGTGTAACAGTGTGTTATTGTGTTACAGTGTGTTACAGTGTGTTATTATGTTACAGTGTGTTACAGTGTGTTATTGTGTTACAGTGTGTTACAGTGTGTTATTGTGTAACAGTATGTAACAGTGTGTTATTGTGTAACAGTGTGTTATTGTGTTACAGTGTGTAACAGTGTGTTATTGTGTTACAGTGTGTTACAGTGTGTTATTGTGTTACAGTGTGTTATTGTGTTACAGTGTGTTACAGTGTGTTATTGTGTTACAGTGTGTTACAGTGTGTTATTGTGTTACAGTGTGTAACAGTGTGTTATTATGTTACAGTGTGTTACAGTGTGTTATTGTGTAACAGTGTGTAACAGTGTGTTATTGTGTAACAGTGTGTTATTGTGTTACAGTGTGTAACAGTGTGTTATTGTGTTACAGTGTGTTATTGTGTAACAGTGTGTAACAGTGTGTTATTGTGTTACAGTGTGTTATTGTGTAACAGTGTGTAACAGTGTGTTATTGTGTAACAGTGTGTAACAGTGTGTTATTGTGTAACAGTGTGTAACAGTGTGTTATTGTGTTACAGTGTGTTATTGTGTAACAGTGTGTAACAGTGTGTTATTGTGTTACAGTGTGTTATTGTGTTACAGTGTGTTATTGTGTAACAGTGTGTAACAGTGTGTTATTGTGTTACAGTGTGTTATTGTGTTACAGTGTGTAACAGTGTGTTATTGTGTTACAGTGTGTTATTGTGTTACAGTGTGTAACAGTGTGTTATTGTGTCACAGTGTGTTATTGTGTAACAGTGTGTAACAGTGTGTTAGTGTGTAACAGTGTTATTGTGTTACAGTGTGTTATTGTGTAACAGTGTGTTATTGTGTTACAGTGTGTTATTGTGTAGCAGTGTGTGTTGCAGCATAAGGCAGTGTGTTAGTGTGTAACAGTGTGTTAGTGTGTAACAGTGTGTTAGTGAGTAACAGTGTGTTAGTGTGTAACAGTGTGTTAGTGAGTAACAGTGTGTGTTGCAGCATAAGGCAGTGTGTTAGTGTGTAACAGTGTGTTAGTGTGTAACAGTGTGTTAGTGTGTAACAGTGTGTGTTGCAGCATAAGGCAGTGTGTTAGTGTGTAACAGTGTGTTAGTGTGTAACAGTGTGTTAGTGTGTAACAGTGTGTGTTGCAGCATAAGGCAGTGTGTTAGTGTGTAACAGTGTGTTAGTGTGTAACAGTGTGTTAGTGTGTAACAGTGTGTTAGTGTGTAACAGTGTGTTAGTGTGTAACAGTGTGTGTTGCAGCATAAGGCAGTGTGTTAGTGTGTAACAGTGTGTGTTGCAGCATAAGGCAGTGTGTTAGTGTGTAACAGTGTGTTAGTGTGTAACAGTGTGTTAGTGTGTAACAGTGTGTTAGTGTGTAACAGTGTGTGTTGCAGCATAAGGCAGTGTGTTAGTGTGTAACAGTGTGTTAGTGTGTAACAGTGTGTTAGTGTGTAACAGTGTGTGTTGCAGCATAAGGCAGTGTGTTAGATTCAGAAATATATTTCAGTTTTAAAAAGTGAACAGTTATAATTAAACTCATCAGGCTTATAGTTATAGTAAAAATTCTCCTCCTCTTTCCCTCGTTCAGTCGGATCGCTCGTTCGATGTGCTGGGTCGCTATAGAAACAAAACCTCTCCAGATTATAGCCCTGCTGCATTGTGGGATACGGATCAGCGTCCAGACACCAAACATGGCAGCGAAAGTTCTGTGATCTGAATTGATAAGCGAGATTTCTGTTCAGTTTGTCACTCACAATCTCTCTCTCTCTCTCTCTCTCTCTCTCTCTCTCTCTCTCTCTCTCTCTCTCTCTCTCTCTCTCTCTCTCTCTCTCTTATTTTTCTTCCTTTGTTCTGTCTCTAGTCCATCGATCCGGGCCAACAGTTCACCTGGGAGAACTCCAACATGGAGGTGAACAAGCCCAAAAACCGCTACGCTAACGTCATCGCCTACGATCACTCCAGAGTCGTGCTGTCCTGCGTGGACGGTGAGAGTCCACATTTAACAGGAAACGTATTATAATACAGTAGCTCATCATTTTAATTAGCTGTTGATGATGATTCTGCTCCACTTATCTACAGGTGTTCCAGGTAGCGACTACATCAACTCGAACTACATCGACGGCTACCGTAAGCAGAACGCCTACATCGCCACGCAGGGCCCTCTGCCCGAGACGTTCAGTGATTTCTGGAGGATGGTGTGGGAGCAGAGAACCAACACCATCATCATGATGACCAGACTAGAGGAGAAATCACGGGTCTGTTCTCAACACTGCTTATAAAGTAGCTTAGAAATATGTTTGAAAGAAATCTTTTAATACCTGTTTATAATAATAACCTTACGTGATGTGGTTTAAGCTCCTTCTCGTGGACACTCTTAAAGGACAGTCTGGGAAATCTAGGGTTGGATGATGTATCGACGTACTGTAGCATCAGTAAAGGAGACGTTTATTTAACGTTTCTGGAAGTTGTCTCTGGTGTCTTATTAAGAGCGGGAAAAACCGAGGAAGAAACGATTATAGCTGCTACTTACGTCACACCTTAGAGTTATACGGCACAGTTAAGACTAACGGCGAAGGATCAGGATATCGAGATTCAAAGCTAATGTCCACCGCGTGAAATAAAAAAGATTCCCACAAAGACAGAAATACATAAATCTTTGAAAAGAAAAAAAAAAGGTGAAGTTTAGCAGTGAGACTAAATGGCGCCGCGGTGTAATGGCTCATGACGCGCTTCGCTAAAACAAAAAGCCTGTTGGGAAAATGTCAGTGCATCAGTGTAAGTGTGATGGTCGTGCAGCTATCCGGAGTGTGAAATGTCACATCTGACAGCCGCTGGGCGTTAAAGCTTCCTCACCCCGAGAAAATTGCACTCCGGGGTGGGGATGATGGACAGAAGGTCAAATCGGGGATAAAGGAAACACAGGGGAGGAGAATACGATGGAGTGAAGGACGTCAATTCGGGACAAGGCCAAGCGTGTCGTACGTTACGGTGACCGGGACGTGACAGCGTGCTTTGGATCCTTCTCACTGCTGATAAGCATTCGGATATAAAAGAATACAGATCGGATTTTAAACCTGGATTAACGGAGAAAATTTTCATTTGCAATTCGGTGTCATGAGAATGAGTCATCTTCACAATCGTGATTTGTGTGAAGTCGTTATGTGGAAACGCAGTTTAAAAAAAAGTGATGCACCGTTTAATGCTCACTTCTGATAGGCCACCAGGTGTTGATTCATTTTCTAAATTGCGTTATTGTTTCTATAGTGAATCATTTCTGTAGCCTTCTTTACTTTTGTGGAAATGATTCGGTCAGCGATACACGGTTCAGTAATCGGTGATTCGGTTAGTAATCGGCGATTCGGTTAGTGATTCAGTTAATAATCGGTGACAGATTGTCGTCGGTGATTCAGTTGGTACTGTGCCTGGAAAACGATCAACTCTGGAGTGCTCAGGTTTGCTCAGATTGTGTTTGTTTGGTGTAAATATCACAGGTTAAGTGTGACCAGTATTGGCCAGTTCGTGGAACAGAAACATACGGAATGATCCAGGTCACCATGTTGGATACCGTGGAGCTGGCGACGTACAGTGTGCGCACGTTTGCGCTCTATAAGGTAAAAATAAATAAATAAATAAATAAATATGCACACGCATTTTCATTTGCAAGTAGAATAAATAATGTTTAAACTCCATCTGCTCCTCCACATGATTCACTCGGAGGAGGATTTGAGGATTTGCACTTCAAACATGTGAATGTTTTCCCAATTACTGAAAATCCTGAGCTTTTTTATTTGATCTGATTTCCTATCAGAATGGCTCCAGTGAGAAGAGAGAGGTGAGACAGTTCCAGTTCATGGCGTGGCCGGATCACGGCGTGCCGGAGTACCCCACGCCCATCCTGGCCTTCCTGCGCAGGGTTAAAGCATGTAACCCTCCTGATGCTGGGCCCATGGTGGTGCACTGCAGGTGAGCTAACACGTTACGCTACACCACTGATGCTTGCATTACATGCACATCTCTGGTCACGTTGCTGAAGTTATTCAGACTTCAAGTTGATCCAGTCAACAGTTTATGATTCTGGCTCATGATGACTCAGTGATTCAGTTAGTAATAAGTGATTTGGTGACTATAGGAATGAGCAGTTCAGTAGGTGAGCAACGATTCAGTTCGTGATCTGTGAGGTGTTTAGAATTAGAATAGAATAGAAAACCTTCATTGTCATTGTATAGTAAAATTCTAATGAATCAATTAGAAATCAGTGATTCGGTTACTATTAAATGATTCATGAGTAAATGATTCAGTTAGTTATTCAGAAAATCAGCTATCTGGATACGGATAAGAAACGATGAAGGAACGATTATTGTTTTTTTTTTTGCCCCTCAGTGCCGGTGTGGGTCGCACCGGCTGCCTCATCGTGATCGACGCCATGCTCGAGCGCATGAAACACGAGAAAACGGTGGACATTTATGGCCATGTGACGTGCATGCGTTCTCAGAGGAACTACATGGTGCAGACGGAGGATCAGTACATCTTTATCCACGAGGCGCTGCTGGAGGCCGCGACCTGCGGCATCACCGAGGTTCCCGCACGAAACCTCTACACACACATCCAGAAACTGAGCCAGCTGTCGCCCGGAGAGCCCGTCACCTACATGGAACTCGAGTTTAAGGTCTTTAACATCTGCATTTTGTACCTTTTAAATACGCCATTTACAATATCAACACTTAACTAAAGGTCCGGCTCAATGATAGTTTTATATAATGAGTGCAAAAGTTTGTGCACCCGCAGAACGAAACGAATCACGAACCTTGAATCACGAGTCGAGTCGTCTGTCGCCGACGGGCCGTGGGTCTCGAACTCTCGTTACTATGTGCATGAGCAGGATGCTGAGATAATAAAATCATTTCCTATGAGTTATAAAACTCACATAAGTCATTCTTAGATGCCTGATACGTGTTATAACACTTTCTGGATAGCCGGGAGGGAGGGAGGGTGGGAGGAAAGGAAGGAAAGAAAGGAAGGAAGGAAAGGAAGGAAGGAAGGAAAGAAAGAGGAAGGAAGGAAGGAAAGAAAGGGAAGGAAGGAAGGACAGGAAGGAAAGGAAGGAAGGAAGGAAAGAAAGAGGAAGGAAGGAAGGAAAGAAAGGGAAGGAAGGAAGGACAGGAAGGAAGGAAAGGAAGGAAGGAAAGAAGAAGGAAGGAAAGGAAGGAAGAAGGAAGGAAGACGGAAGGAAGGAAAGAAAGAATGAACGGAAGGAAGGAAAGGAAGAAGACGGAAGGAAAGGAAGAAAGAAAGAAACCTTAAATTATAACAGAAATGTTTCTCAGAAAGTGTAAAATAAAAAGCAGTTGGTGCAGAAGGAGTGTTTGTGGATCTGAGTTTCACTCCACGCTGCCCATCTGTGCTCTGGTGCTGCCAGTCACTCCTCCGCTCACCGCCAGCACACACACACACACACACACACACACACACACACACACACACACACACACACACACACACACAGAGTTCAGTTTAATCTCTCATTTACTCTCCATTACTTTCCCACACTGTTCAAAGCCGTCGAACAGAAACCAAAAACAGTTGTCTGTTTTTTGTCTGGTTTCTGCTTTTGAACTGTTCATTAAACCAGGTGAGAGAGAGAGAGAGACAGAGAGAGAGAGAGACAGAGAGAGAGAGAGACAGAGAGAGAGAGAGAGAGAGAGAGAGAGAGAGAGAGAGAGAGAGAGGGAGACAGTGTTAAATAAAACATCAGACAAACTGTCTCAGGTATTACATCACCACTTCAGCATCTGAGGAAGATCTGTGGGCATCACAGTGTGTGTGACTGATTCTGTAAATGCAGAAGTCACCAGTAGGGGGAGTTAAAGCATGCCTTAAGAAAGAAGAACAGACTGATGCAGGATTCTGACCTCCTTCTGCTTTTGTTTTATTTATAATGCACTGTATTAAAAAGTGTGTGTCTTTGCGTGTGTGTGTGTGTGTGTGTGTGTGTGTGTGTGTGTGTGTGTGTGTGTGTGTGTGTGTGTGTGTGTGTACAGAATCTGGCCAGTTCAAAAGCTCACACATCACGGTTCATCAGTGCCAACCTGCCATGCAACAAGTTCAAGAACCGGCTGGTGAACATCATGCCGTTCGAGTCGACACGTGTGTGTCTGCAGCCAATCAGAGGGGTTGAGGGGTCTGACTACATCAACGCCAGCTGCATTGATGGTTACAGGTAACACATACACACACACACACACACACACACACACACACACACACACACACACAGTATGGCACCTCTGACCACATGTTTATCACCGAATGAACAGAGCAACACTGCAGCGACTTCTCCACATACACATGTGTACTGTCTGTCTACCTGTCTGTCTGTCTACCTGTCTGTCTGCCTGTCTGTCTGTCTACCTGTCTGTCTGTCTGTCTACCTGTCTGTCTGTCTACCTGTCTGTCTGTCTGCCTGTCTGTCTACCTGTCTGTCTGTCTGTCTGTCTACCTGTCTGTCTGCCTGTCTGTCTGTCTGTCTGCTTGTCTACCTGTCTGCCTGTCTACCTGCCTGTCTGTCTATCTGTCTGCCTGTCTGTCTACCTGTCTGTCTGCCTGTCTGTCTGCTTGTCTACCTGTCTGTCTGTCTACCTGTCTGTCTCTTTGTAATGATTTCTCTTACAGGTCTCTGTAAATATCAACAAGATTACTGAGCTGTTCTCTCTGTCTGTGTCTCTTTCAGCCTGAGTTTGTCTGCCTAGCTGTCTGTTTTTCTGTCTTTCTGCTTATCTGTCTGTCTGTCTGTCTGTCTCTGTTTTGCTATCTGTTTATCTGTCTCTGTGCATGTCTTTTTGTCTGTCAGTTTATATGTCTACTGGTCACCTACTAGTGCACCAGTCTGTCTGTTTGTTTGCCTGTCTGTCAGTCTGGATGTTTTATCTGTTTCTCTGTCTCTTTGTCTCTTTGTCTCTTTGTCTCTCTATCTGTCTGTTTGTTTCTCTGTCTGCCTTTATATCCATGTGTATTTATGGCTCACTGTCTGTCTGTGTGTCTCAGTATCTGTGTTGATTTCTGTGTGTTGTTCCGTCAGTCTGATTCTTTTTCCTCTGTCTGTCTCTCTGTCAGTATGTCTGTCTGACGGGTACATAAACAGACGAGTGTACATGGTGTCCTAGTGTGTGTGTGTATGTGTGTGTGTGTGTGTGGCATTGCCAAACGTGCTCCTGTTCTACATGCCGTTGTTGCCCTTAGCTCCGGCGGGGTTCAGCGCTCCGGGACATGACGAGCGACTCCCAGCAGGCGTCAGGAGCTCTTTCAGCTCTTAGCATCCATGTTAGAGCTGCAGATGTGCTGCAGCCTCACTGCTGTCATGTTGATGCTCTCTGTTCGAAATGATAAGATTCCCTCAGATTACTCGTATCGATATTCATCGGACTTGTACAGGGGAGTCGCAACAGGTTTCATCCCAATTTATAAGCAGATAAATCCTGGCTGGTTGTGTGTCTCCGGGGCGAAAACGTGTCGGTGTTGCGTTACAGAAATTTGAGCCTCTTTCAATACATCTTTTAATTAAACGATCATCACGGCTCCTGCTGGATGTGTGGAGCTTTTAGAGCCGAGTCCAGCTCAGAGGAAGGAGTAAAGGCCTCTGTTTGTGTGTGTGTGTGCGTGTGTGTGCGTGTGCGTGTGCGTCTCCTCCTTTCTGCTTTCCGTTTCTTCATTTGTCAGAACAAGACCCTGAGCAGACTTTAATCTCCAGCTTCTACGTTATTGCCTCGCCTGCAGCACCTTCATTAGTTGCTAGCCCGGGTGTGTGTGTGTGTGTGTGTGTGTGTGTGTGTGTGTGTGTGTGTGTGTGTGTGTGTGTGTGTGTGTGTGTGTGAGAGAGAGAGAGAGAGAGAGAGAGAGAGACAGACACACAAACCGAGAGAGATGTGAGGCACAGAGAAAGATGTGTTTCACATCCAAAGTATCCATGTTGCGCTGCTTCCACCTAGTGGTCGTTTACGTGAATTCAGGATTAATTATCTATTTGTTTATTTATTTATTACAGTGTCTGTGGTGTTTTGTGAGGGTATGACTGTTCATAGACTGTTTATAGACTGTTTATAGACTGTTTATAGACTGTTTATAGAAGCTATAACTTAAGAAATTGGGGGGTGGAGCTACTTTTGCCCACGTTTAATGTATATTTGATTGATTTATATTCATGTCTTTGAATAAAGGGAAATGTAGAGTGTTTTTTTTTTTAAAAACAAGCATGTCATGTGTGTGTGTGTGTGTGTGTGTGTGTGTGTGTGTGTGTGTGTGTGTGTGTGTGTTTGTTGTATAGACAACAGAAAGCATACATTGCCACACAGGGTCCTCTGGCTGAGACCACAGAGGATTTTTGGAGGATGCTGTGGGAGCACAACTCAACCATCGTGGTGATGCTAACTAAACTCCGAGAGATGGGACGGGTAAGTGTGTGTGTGTGTGTGTGTGTGTGTGTGTGTGTGGTCAACTCTCATACAGTC
>NC_062539.1:1573588-1586088 GCF_022655615.1 Tachysurus fulvidraco
GAAGCACAGCGGAGGCCTGATTATAAACACACACTAAAAGTTGGCCAAAAGTTTCCTTTCTACCTTGTGAATGGTTCTTGCTGTAGGGGTTGAAATCTGTTGTATACACACACTCTGTTTTCTATTTGTTAATAATTACAAGAAAAAGAACATTTAAAAACTTGATGTTAATAAAGTTGAATAATTGTTTTGGGGACTTTTTTGTACAACACTGACATCTGAAGTCTCTTTTTGTGTTTTTGTTTTTTTCTCAAATTTATGAAAAAAAAAATCATCAAAGGGTTTCATTAAAGGAAAACTTTACTCTGAAGACAAACATGTTTTTACTGTCAGACGTCGGCTTTAGTCTAAAGGTGTCGCTATCGTTGTCGCTAGCACTGTGACCGCAGGGAGAAAAATGGCCACGATCCTAAACCGGGTCGGGTTTTACCGTTAAACAAAAAGAGCGAGAGTTTGTTTCCTCACTCGAAGTTTACTAGTAAATCCAGCACAGGACCAACAAAGAGACTCAGCGTCCCAGAATGCAATGCAGCTCTGTCAGCTCGGCTAGTTAGCGACCCGCGTGATGACGAGCACAACGGTGACGTTGATGAAGTTTAAAAGCTGATCGACACACTGGGGCATGGATTAAAGGACTAAAGCACTGCTGCATTTTCTGTTCAGATAAGCATGACGGTATCAGCACGGCATTGTGGGTAATGAACAAAGTTTAGGGTGAAATAAAATTAAAAATCACTTATGAAAATAAAATCTTGGGCCACGTTAACGATCACGTGTTGATTATAGAAATGAATACGCAAATCGTTCCGAGTCGAATCTTCCCTCCAGAATTTCAGCCAGCCGACGGTTCTACGTGTTTTTGGTTCCTGCTCAAAACCCACAGGTCATAGTGACGTTAATGACAGAATGACACTCAGTATTATGACGTCATTGTTTGGTCACGTGTTAGAAGTTTTCTTGTTCAACACAGCGTCAGTTTCTGCCTCGTTCGTGTTTACCGTGCAGACCGAGAACTGGGTCAGTTATCGGAAAGGTTCCTGAAGTGGAGACACAGCTACAGACCGATGGCCTTCTTCATCAGCCTTTGCCTCAGAGTCATCGCCTCAGCCTCACGTTTGCATCGTGACGTCACGCATCTACCTCATTTTCCAAACTGAGGTTTCAAATAAAAACGCTTTGATGTCTGTTTGATCCAGAAATCCAGCGTTTTAATTCCAGACTCGGTTCGGCGCGATGAAAAGAAAAGAATCAGAGGAAACACAGCATGATGTTATTTATTGCTTCTTTCTCTCTTTCATGCAAAAACAGGACTCTTTTCTCAGCAGGAGATCCGGATCAAAGCTTCTCGCTCCCTGCAGTTTACACGTGCCAGAAATTTGGGAACTTTATTAGGAAATGAACTCGTTTCTGGAAGTTTTCATAAGTTTTCGCAGCAGAGAAGCGCCTCCTGTCTGTCAGAGAGGGGATTACAGGGTAAATTCACGCCCTCGTTGACGAGCCACTTATTAAATATTTCGTCTTTCTTCGTTAAAGTGTTCATTAAAACCCTGAAGGAATAAATTCTTGTTCCTACCATTATTTTACTAAATCAGCACAACCCTTAAACATTTTCTCTGAATTTTAATTAGACAAAAACAGAAACCACAAAGAAGTGTAAACTCCTCTGTCCTGGAGATGTGGGAAAACTTCCAGCTTTATCTCTGACTGGAACACAGTGCTGACACTGGAGACTCCTTCCCCACGTGTGATACACAAGCACGTCCGTCTCTACAAAAAACTTCACCAGCTCTGTTTCTGAGTGAAGCGTCCACCGTACACAAGCTGTTACCATAGAAATGAGAAGTGCGTTAAAGGTGGGGTGCACGATGTTTGAAAGCCAATGTTGACATTTGAAATCACCAAAACAAACACGCCCCTAACCCAAATGGGTGTCGCCCCTGTTTTGATAGCTCCGCCCACACATACATACGTAACCCAGGCAACTATTATGGCGGAACCTGTTGGGGCAGCTGACCGAGGGGATATTTTTATCAATAAATGAACTCGATGAGTAATACTATGATAATACAAATGTGTTTTTGTAGTACTGTGTATTGTACCGTGAAAGGTTTAGCTCCGTTTCACGCGGAAGACGACGTTCAGTTCTCTCCAGTGCTGGAACGCTGATCCTATATTAACACGGGTCCTGCTTCCTGCCTTATCGTAAGCCTTTTTCGCTTTTCGTTTTTATCCAATGTTGCCCTCAATGTCAATGTTTCAATCGCTTTTTGCTAATGTTAGACATGCGCACTGAACACTCTCTCCGCCGCATATTGACAAGACATGCCCCTTTATGCTAATGTCACACATGCGCACTGAACACTTTCTCCGCCGCATATTCACAAGACACGCCCCTTTATGCTAATGTCACACATGCGCACTGAACACTCTCCGCCGCATATTGACAAGACACGCCCCTTTATGCTAATGTCACACATGCGCACTGAACACTCTCTCCACCGCATATTGACAAGACACGCCCCTTTATGCTCATTGGCTACATGTTTGTTTTGTTTATCGGCCCCAGTCAGTTTCCTGAAGCATTTCTCAAACATCGTGCACCGCACCTTTAATAAAAAACTGAGATATTGTTACTGAGAATGAATCTCCACCCGAGTCCAGAATCTCAGCACATAGCTGTAACATCTCTGCTTTTAATAACTGATGAGTTTCAGAATTAAAAATACATTGGTTTCATTATTTTTCTTCATGTCATGTTTACTTTTGTTTCTGTTCCTGTGTGCGTCTCAGATCTACCTCTTTTTTATTACCCACTGCTCTGTCGGCCTTTTGTAGTGAGTCTCTTCAAAATACTGGATTTAAATTCAGCCAGAAATTGATGTAGTTTTTTGTTGTTGTTGTTTAGACTCGAGCCTTATTTAGATTCGTTTTTAACTTTTTGACAGAATTTGTTTTTGACCGAACGCTCACAATGAGTTCAAAATACTGAACTTGATTTTTTTAGAAAGTGACTAAGAATTTAAAGTAAACTTTTTCAAGAATTAAAAACTCAACTGACACACAATTTAATAAAATAATAATAATAAAAAAAACAGAATAATTTCTTTATTTTATTTATTTGTGTGTGTATGTGTGTGGGTGTGTCTTTGTATGTGTGTGTTTCTGTGAGTGTGTGTGTCTGTGTGTCTTTACCCTGAACAATATAAATCACTGTAGTTAAATGAACTCAAATGGATTTTAGAAAGAAAAAATCGACTCCAAATCTCTTTTTTATGGACAATATTTTTAAACATACTAAATAAAATCCTAGATTAAAAGTCCTGATCTTTTTTCAGTCCTAAACTTCAAGTCAACAATATAGTTCAAATATTTCAGACACAAGTCCTTATAAACCGCAGGACATTTATTTTAAAATTTGGGATAGGACTTTTTAACTATGACGACCCACTTCCGGTTCTGATCTTTAGAATAATGACCTAATCCAAAGTACTGCACGAATAATCTGGAGATGTTCTAGATCATCCGTCTTAAAGGGATGTTTTCTGTTCGGGTGATTTTTATTTATCGAAAGAAAACAAAAATTTATAGATAAAAAAGAAAAAACTGATAAAAAGCAGTTGTTTTGCAGTTAATCTGTGGCACGATGAATTATTTCGAAACTGTTCTTAAGCAAAACAAGATTTTTAGAGGATTTTGTTCACTGAATAAACAAAAGGAACAACAGATACACGAACACATCAAGGCGCGCTGTGTTGTGTGGTTTTAGCTCAATCTGGCAACCCAGGACGTGACTGCACCGTGATTGGTTATGGCTTCTCTTGGCCATAGTAAACAAATCCACAGGGCGCATGCGCAGTGCTGATTCGATGGAGGTGACGGGTTTCGGCTTTTTACCGTCCGGTGTTGAGTGAAGTGTCTGAACATCGTTAAAGCCCCACAGGGGATTTTCCCCCCGTCTTGTTCGATATTATCGGTACGTACTTGTGTGTGCACATCATGGACTCTGTCTCCCGAACGCTAGCGGTGTAATAGAGTCTTTTCCTGCACGGAGTTGAGCTAGCTGAAGCTACCAAGCTAACCGTTAGCACTGTACAGTGTCGCTCCTGCTGAACATCAGCTCGGCTCTTACATTAACTTTCTCCGTCTGTTCTTGTCATTTCTGTGTTTAATTCACGGTGTTGTTAAGCTTTTAAACTGTAACGTTAATCTCCGATAAAGGTTTCATCATTTCCGGGACGGAACATCACGGCCTAGCTAGGAAGCTAACTTAGCATTAGCTAGAAGACTTTTTAAAGAGACGCTTGTGTTAGCCAATCAGCGTTCGAATTGTCTCGACTGGGGGGCGTGGAATGAGTGGGGCGTGGTTTATTGTGTGTGTATGTATGTATGTATGTATGTATGTATGTATGTATGTGTGTGTGTGTGTGTGTGTGTGTGTGTGTGTGTGTGTGAGAGAGAGAGAGAGTGTGTGTGTGTGTGTGTGTGTGTGAGAGAGAGAGAGAGAGAATGTATGTGTGTGTGTGTGTGTGTGTGTGTGTGTGTGTGAGTGAGAATGTATGTATGTGTGAGTGAGTATGTATGTGTGTACGAGTGTGTGTGTGTATGTATGTATATGTGTGTATGTATGTATATGTGTATATGAGTGTGTGAGTGTGTGTGTGTGTGTATGTATGTACTGTATGTGAGTGTGTGTGAATGTGTGTTAGCGAGTGTGTGTGTGTATATGTACTGTGTGTATGTATGTGAGTGTGTATGTCTATGTATGAGTGTATGTATGTACTGTATGTGAGCATGTATGTACTGTATGAGTGTGTGTGTATGTATGTACTGTATGTGAGCATGTATGTACTGTATGAGTGTGTGTGTATGTATGTACTGTATGTGAGCATGTATGTACTGTGAGTGTGTGTGTATGTATGTACTGTATGTGAGCGTGTATGTACTGTATGTGAGTGTGTGTGTGTATGTATGTACTGTATGTGAGTGTGTGTGTATGTACTGTATGTGAGTGTGTGTGTGTGTATGTACTGTATGTGAGTGTGTGTGTATGTATGTACTGTATGTGAGTGTGTGTGTATGTACTGTATGTGAGCGTGTATGTACTGTATGTGAGTGTGTGTGTGTATGTATGTACTGTATGTGAGCGTGTATGTACTGTATGTGAGTGTGTGTGTGTGTATGTACTGTATGTGAGCGTGTATGTACTGTATGTGAGTGTGTGTGTGTATGTATGTACTGTATGTGAGCGTGTATGTACTGTGAGTGTGTGTATGTATGTACTGTATGTGAGCGTGTATGTACTGTGTGAGTGTGTGTGTGTACTGTATGTGAGTGTGTGTGTGTGTATGTATGTACTGTATGTGAGTGTGTGTGTGTACTGTATGTGAGTGTGTGTGTGTATGTATGTACTGTATGTGAGCGTGTATGTACTGTGTGAGTGTGTGTGTGTACTGTGTGTGAGTGTGTGTGTGTACTGTATGTGAGTGTGTGTGTGTACTGTATGTGAGTGTGTGTGTGTATGTATGTACTGTATGTGAGCGTGTATGTACTGTGTGTGTATGTATTTACTGAATGTGAGAGTGAGTGTGTGTGTGTGTGTATGTGTGTATGTATGTATGTACTGTATGTGAGCGTGTATGTACTGTGAGTGTGTGTGTATGTATGTACTGTATGTGAGCGTGTATGTACTGTGAGTGTGTGTGTATGTATGTACTGTATGTGAGCGTGTATGTACTGTGAGTGTGTGTGTATGTATGTACTGTATGTGAGCGTGTATGTACTGTGAGTGTGTGTGTATGTATGTACTGTATGTGAGCGTGTATGTACTGTATGTGAGAGTGAGTGTGTGTGTGTACTGTATGTGTGAGACACCTGATTATACATTGATAGCGCAGCTCTTAGCCATGTCATACTGTACATTATTGTGTATGGTCTCTAAACTGTTTTATTATCAGTTATAATGAATAACAGGAACACACTGAAAGGTGTATTAAATGTGTGTGTGGTCTTGGATGTGTTAAATAAATAAAAGTTTAAACTAAAACTCGGAGCATAAACGTCTGCACGTCTCAGCTAGATTATAAATGATTAACAGTCTGAAACACAGAAAATGTAACGTATGACAGCTTAAGATCTTTTATACGTCTGTTTGATAATCGACGTAATAATGAACATGAAGTTTTTTTAATAGTCTCAACACTAAAATTCTATAATTAGATCTTTTTTTCGTTTTGTCTTTGTTCTCAGTGATGAACTGAGATTTCAGGGTCATTAGCATTTATTTCACTGCTCAGGTAACAATTACACTTCAGGATCATGTGAAAGTAACTGGATTGATTTGTCCAACGTTTCAGGATCCGATCTACTGGAGCGAGGATGGCGTCCGACTCGCAATCTTCCTCCTCTAAGGGGATCATGACGTTTTACCCGACGATGGAGGAGTTTAAAAACTTCAACCGCTACGTCGCTTACATAGAGTCTCAGGGAGCGCATAGAGCCGGCCTGGCAAAGGTACACGTCACGCTGGCACAATAGAAGTGTTTAAACAGCTTGTGGTGTGTGTGTGTGTGTGTGTGATGATGCAACAAAATAAAATCATCTCGTGATGTTTGAACGTGTGGCTCGTCCTCAGATTGTCCCTCCGAAGGAGTGGAAGCCCCGCCACTCGTACGACGACATCGACGACTTGTTGATCCCGGCGCCGATCCAGCAGGTGGTGACTGGGCAGTCGGGTCTGTTTACACAGTACAACATCCAGAAAAAGCCCATGACCGTCAAGGAGTTCCGCAAAACGGCCAACAGCGACAAGTGGGTCTGCGCTCGCACCCTCACTAATGCTCACGCTCTCCTTGACGCCTGCATCCGAGTGCCCTGAAAGAAACTTTTAGCACAGAGCCCTACATGATGGAGTGTAAAATCCTCTCTGAACATGAAAGCATGATGATGATGATGATGATGATGATGGTCTCTATCTGCCTCTTGTCTCTTGGTTGTAGGTTCTGCAGCCCTCGATATGATGACTTCGAAGAGCTGGAGAGGAAGTACTGGAAAAACCTCACCTTCAACCCTCCGATCTACGGAGCTGACGTGAACGGGACGCTCTACGACCCCGTGAGTGACCTCCTCCTCCTCCCTCCTTTTATTTGTATTATTTCTTTGCACTGTCTCACGGTTACTGGAGACGTACACGAGGAGTAAACCTAAGTTGTTGTTTTTTTATCCCCTTAGCACATAGATGAATGGAACGTGGGCCGTCTGAACACCATCCTGGACACGGTGGAGCACGAGAGCGGTATCACCATCGAGGGGGTGAACACACCATACTTGTACTTCGGCATGTGGAAGACCACGTTCGCCTGGCACACGGAGGACATGGACCTCTACAGCATTAATTACCTGCACTTCGGGGAACCAAAATCATGGTACGTCTCCTGTGTGGCACAAAACGTGTCGTCGTGAGATTTGATAGAACCTTCTCCTTAATTCTTGGAATTCCTCCGCAGGTATACTGTGCCTCCGGAGCACGGGAAGAGACTGGAGCGTCTAGCTAAAGGTAGGCAGGATCTTAATGCTGTCACTCTGCCATATTCAGTACACTATACTATACAAGCAAATTCCCAGATTTGGGATTCACCTAAACACGGATGATTCTGTGGTCATGTGACCAAAACCTTGTGCCAGTCGCCGTCTTAACAATTAATTTAATTGATAGGGAAACTTTTGTATAAAATGTTTTTTATATTAATAATTTGTTATTGATTTATGATTGGATAAAAATGTAGATTTGTTTAATTATTCACAGTCATAACTCGTTTTTTCATAATCAGTCCCGATTTAAGATTCTTTGCATTTGCTCGCCCTCTGCTGGATATATTTCAAACTGCAGTTTAAAAGGAAAAAATTTCCAGTTTTGACTCTTCTCTTTGCGCAGGATTTTTTCCTGGTAGTTCTCAAAACTGCGAAGCTTTTCTTAGACACAAGATGACCCTGATCTCTCCTTCTATTTTGAAGAAATATGGCATCCCTTTTGAAAAGGTGAAAGTTTTTTTAAAAATTGATTATGGTGTTAAATACAGATTTGTTTCTTACTGTGTGTTTGGGGTGTTTTTTTTTTTTTTTAGATCACTCAGGAAGCTGGAGAGTTCATGATAACGTTCCCGTATGGCTACCATGCTGGTTTTAATCACGGCTTTAACTGTGCGGAGTCGACCAACTTTGCCACGCAGCGATGGATTGATTACGGAAAGCAGGCCATTCTGGTGAGGGTCATTTTAGACTCTTTTGTCTTTTGTTTTGTTTTTTTTTTTCCTCCTCCTTCTTCTCCTTCATCTTTCCTGGGTTAAATCTCACACCGGCGCGCTCTGTGCTGCAGTGCTCGTGTCGGAAGGACATGGTGAAGATCTCCATGGACGTGTTTGTGAGGAAGTTCCAGCCGGAGCGATACGAGTTGTGGCTGTCGGGGAAGGACAACGTTCCCATCGATCACACCAAGCCTACGCCAGAGGCGGTGGAATTCATGGGAGTCAAGAAAGGAAACTTCGGCCAACGAGAGCCTTGTACGCAGAACCAGAGCAACGAATCATCTAAAAAAGGGTAAAAAAAGAAAAAGTAATCTGTCTGTATTTGAGAATAGACTTTGTGTCCTTACGGGGCCAGGATCGGATCTCTGTCCTAATCATCTTCCTCCTTTAATGTCCTCAGTGTGGCAAAGCAGAGAATCGGTACTAAAAGGCACCGTGTGTGTTTGGAGGTACCGGATGATGTTTTACCAAAGAGCGATGCAACTCACGACGACTCCGAGTACGGGAAGAAGGGACGCCTCTCTCCACGGACTGAGCCGAGCCGGAACGGTACCGGTACCGCACACCATTCTCCTTCTCTTACTGCATCGATAACCATAAGCAGTTCTTTTTCTTTCTTTCTTTCTTTTTACGGTTTATGTATTTCTTTCCTTCTTTTTTCTCTCTCTCTTTATCTATCTGATCCCCGGATTGTCGTGTGCATGTGAACATGCTCCATTTTGCTTTTAGACTGCATCAGCGAGTCGCGTGTGAAACTTCCTCCAGGCACTAGGACGTGGCTGAAGCTCGGAGATCCTTACGAAAGCGCGACCTGTGTTAAGTCTGAGGCCGAGGTTAGAACGGCTTGTCCTCAGGGCCCTAAGAAAAGTCACCTGTCTATCGCCACTGTCCCCATGGCTTCTCACTGCCTCTCTGCCCTTCCCTGGACCTCCAGCAAGCCCGGGGTGGCCAGCCTGCTCTTCCACCGGACCCTGAGCTCTTCTGATGCCCTGCAGGTCCACACTTACGCCGCTAAAGCTACGCTCTGTAAACCTCAACCTCCCAGGGTCCAGGACTTTAAGTCTGAGTCTGACTCAGAAGCCTCACCTGAGTCAGAAGCCTCACCTGAGCTGAAGCACAGCGCAGACACTCCAGAGCACAGCGCAGACACACACGAGGTGAGGAACGCAGACGCTCCAGAGGCTGGGAGACATTACATTATAACCTCAATGTCATTATAGATTACAACAGCACACACTTTCATATGTTATATAATTATAAAATCATTTTAAGTTAAATGAATTCCAAGCTTACATGAAAGATCCGATCTCATGTTAAACATTTTTTAAAATAATTTTTAAATTAATTTTTTTCCCGTATTGTTTTCCCTATGTTTTTTAAGCTGTAAGATGAATTTCCTGATGTGAACGCTAGATGTCGCTCAAAACCCACCGACATACGTGTAGGAGTAACAGAGAGGCGTCTAGAGTCTAACATGTCCACGTTTTGTTGTTCAAGCCGTTTTGTTCGCTGCAAGAGGAAACGGAAGATGAGAAGGAGAACGAGAACTTGATGAGGAAGCTGCAACCCCTCAGCAACCTGCCTCAGTTCCACCCGCTGCTCAGAGAGAGCTTCAGCGACGAAGGTTACGTTTCACTACATGACCTGTACTGTGGTGTGCAGAAGTTTTTACCCCCCATTTTGTAGAGTGGAACTGAAGTGTTAATATTTGAATTAAACAAAACATATTAAATTATACAGTGTAGTGCTGGTGGTTAGTAGCCTTATTTTTTTTAGATTTAAATTTATGATAAATTCATTATTTTATAAAATGTCATAAAGCTGGGGCCCCCTGGCACCGTCTCAGGGCCCCCAGTTTGAGAACCACTGGCCCTAGACTACTTGTGCTGAGCAGGTGTTATCAGTGAACAGGCTGTAAAACTGTTGGCTAAGTTACAGACACTGATGACAGACTCCTGCTGATCATCTGAGAAACGTCTCTAACAGCAGTCACGATGTCACTGTGTGAATGAGTTGTAACATTAAACCAGAGATCATGACTTACTCTGTGCTCAAAGTGATGCTCGCAGCTCCAGTGCTTTTCTGATTGGCTGTTGTGTAGCCTCTGTTTTTTGATTGGCTGATAAGTGTCAGGCTCGACTAAGAGCTCCAGGGTGCCGTAGAACACGGTTGCTGTTTACGTCTGTCTAACCCAATAGCGTGGGGGAGGGGGGGATTTTACGACTAATTTATTAGTGTTCTGCAAATTCAGCCTTTCTCCATAGAAGTAGGTTCAAATAGATGTCCTGCATGTTCTTATATTGGCTGACTGATGTGTGTGTGTGTGTGATTCAGAGCTGCAGGACCAGGTGGACATAGATGTGGACTCTCAGGAATCGGACCCCTGGGCCCAACTACTCGTGCCCCTCTTGCAGAAACGGGTTCTGCGCAGCTTTAAATTAGAGCGGGAGTTTAACCGGCGTCTGGGTCTCCTGCCTCCCTACTGCGCAGTGTGCAGCCTCTTCCACACGTACCAACAGGTACAGAGTCAGCGTGTGAGCGTGTGCGTCCAGACGACGAAGGACAAAAGAATAATCATCACATTCAGGCCATCCTTAAAAATATTCTTGTTTGCCATAACCCGACCGACCCTGTCAATTTAGGACCGACTTAATTATTTATTTATTTATTTATTGCTTTAAGTCCGACCGACTTGCCGGTTGTAAATTTGCGTTAAGACTGTCCAATTTTTTTTTACACTCTTCAAACTAATACAAAAGCAATAAAATAATATGAATTATATTTTAGTAAGTATTGTAAGTATATAAAATGACCTACATACAAACGAAGGCTACGTTCTTTCTTTTAAATAAAAACCCGTGACGTCATCTATGTTTACACTATTGGTTAACGAATGTCACACTATGGCCTGTGCGTTCGCTTCGTCTCATTCTCTCATTCACTGTCAGAGTCGACGGTTCGCGCTCGGTAATGATGGCTGCGGCTGCAGTAAACAAAATGTTCGCGTCACCGTTCAAAGTCGTATGAGTTCGGGCGCCATAATACATCTAAAATAATCATTAAAACAGCTCGACACCACTTTAACTTGGCACAAAGTTCTGGAAAAACTGTCCAGCATCAAAATAAGGTTTGCGACGATGCGCCTGAAGGCACGGGTTGAAGACCCAGTCAGTGACGTCACGATATGCTAATTTGTTTAAAGTCATACCTACGTCATCACCATCACCAAAATTGTACTTTTTTTTTTTTTTTTTTTTTTTTTTTTTTTTTTTTTACCTCTTACTGCAAACCAAAATATTTTTAAGGATGACCTCATTAAGGATTTTAGTCAGTTCCCGGATTCCGCCGGAGGAAATGTTGATTCATAAGACAACGATTCACTGTTTACTGACGCCATCGAGTCTGATTGGTCGAAACCACTGAGTTGAATCGATGTGCTCGTGATTCATCGGATGATGATGATACGATATTTGAACATGAAACTCGATCATATGATTCGTGTGAGAATGATTCATAAACACTGAACAATAAAAAATAACGACCGAATCACCGATATGAGGAAGGTGTCGAGTGAGTTGAGCTCCTCTAATCTCACTCCTGTGTCTGTCTCTCTTTCTTCCCAGAGCGAGCTGAGAACTCTGATTCAGGGAACCTCCGTCTCCAGCGGAGAGGTGAAGCTCAGGACGAAGCCTCTCATCCCAGAGATGTGCTTCACGGCCAGTTCAGACGGACAGCTGTCCACGCCGAACCTGGACGAGGACGGAACCAGTCCTCTAGTCAGCTGCTCGGTGTGCTGTGTGCGCGTACATGCCAGTGAGTGCCGCCGCCCACGTGTACACGTGTCCGACTCCGTCTGAACCTCACACCTCGTCCCGTTCTTTACCGACAGCCGTAATACACCGTGTGGCGTGCTGTTACAAGAAATTAATCAGTGAAGCCCCTGGAAATAGCTTGTTTTATTCACCTGGCATCACATCGTACTATTGCTTTGTTTGTAATTACGTGTAATCCCGATAATTACTCCATCATAACGCCGCCTCTTCTGACCGATCGCAGTCCAGAACGTAAGAACGGTTTCGTACGAGAGACGACCGTGAAGGCGAAGAAGTGTTGATGTGATCCCGAGGCCATCGCAGAGAATAAATCTCCCTCAGACTAAATCGGTCGGCACGTCGTCTCAAAACAGTTTAGGAACCAAAA
>NC_062539.1:1591088-1668588 GCF_022655615.1 Tachysurus fulvidraco
TGCGTGTCTGTCTGTGCGTGTCTGTCTGTCTGTGCGTGCGTGCGTGTCTGTCTGTCTGTCTGTCTGTGCGTGCGTGTCTGTCTGTCTGTGCGTGCGTGTCTGCGTGCGTGTCTGTGCGTGCGTGTCTGTGCGTGCGTGTCTGTCTGTGCGTGCGTGTCTGTGGGTGTGTCTGTGCGTGCGTGTCTGTCTGTGGGTCTGTCTGTGCGTGCGTGTCTGTCTGTGCGTGCGTGTCTGTCTGTGCGTGCGTGTCTGTCTGTCTGTGCGTGCGTGTCTGTCTGTCTGTGCGTGCGTGTCTGTCTGTCTGTGCGTGCGTGTCTGTCTGTCTGTGCGTGCGTGTCTGTCTGTCTGTCTGTGCGTGCGTGTCTGTCTGTCTGTGCGTGCGTGTCTGTCTGTCTGTGCGTGCGTGTCTGTCTGTCTGTGCGTGCGTGTCTGTCTGTCTGTGCGTGCGTGTGTGTCTGTCTGTCTGTGCGTGCGTGTCTGTCTGTCTGTGCGTGCGTGTCTGTCTGTGCGTGCGTGTCTGTCTGTGCGTGCGTGCGTGCGTGCGTGTCTGTCTGTCTGTGCGTGCGTGCGGGTCTGTCTGTCTGTCCGTGCGTGTCTGTCTGTGTGTGCGTGTCTGTCTGTCTGTGCGTGCGGGTCTGTGGGTGTGTCTGTGCGTGCGGGTCTGTGGGTGTGTCTGTGCGTGCGGGTCTGTGGGTGTGTCTGTGCGTGCGGGTCTGTGGGTGTGTCTGTGCGTGCGGGTCTGTGGGTGTGTCTGTGCGTGCGGGTCTGTGGGTGTGTCTGTGCGTGCGGGTCTGTGGGTGTGTCTGTGGGTGTGTGTGTGTGAATCTAATCTTTTCTTCCCTTCCACAGGACTGTTGTTTGTGCTCTTTAAGAGGAGGAGCTCTGCAGAGAGCCAACAACGACAAGTGAGTAGTGACGGCCATCTTGTCAGCTCTCCTGGGAAGTTTTTTAATAGCAGTATGAGAACAAGATTTGCAAATGATATGAAACCGGAAACAACGTGGTTTTAGCTGATGAACAGAAGCTGGGGTAGCTTATTAGCTTCATAACTCACAGCAGGTCTATGTATAGCAGGTCACTCATCTTCAGGGCGTAAGAGTGTGATGAGCGGCGTGATGATGAGAGGAAACGTTCTTTTATAAATCAGCATGACGAGTGGGCGGAGCTTAAATCTACTAGCTATGGCCATTAAGTTTTTGAAACAAAGATAGACAACGAGATTTTTCGCCTCGTATCAGGCGAAGACCAAAAAAACCGTCTCGGCCGCAAAACGCCGAACGTACTGAGCATTGTCGGTGTGTGACATCTTCGTGATTAGAGCATTTATAAAACAGCCATGTTTACAAATTTAATATTAGCACGGAAAGTAAATGCTGTCCTGTCCTGCGTTGTCCTGCGTAATACTCATTGTGCTCCAACAAGACCGCCGTCTGTGAGGTCAAAGGTCAGTGTAAGGCGGGCGTGTCTTTCCTCGGGCCTAGGAGTTTTTGTGATGTTCTGCTCGTTAAGGAGTGCAGTTTTGCTGTGCCGCTCTAGTGAGGGAATCTCTGGCAGTCGTGTAACACGCGCACACACACACACACACACACAGTCAATGCAAGACTGAAAGGGGGTGCCAATACCTACAGAAAAAGTTAGTAAATGTAGTGTAATGTAAGGTGAAAAATAAAGGTGTGTGTTACACGACTTTGTGTGTGTGTGTGTGTGTGTGTGCAGGTGGGTTCATGTATATTGTGCAGTAGCAGTTTTAGAAGCCAGATTTGTGAACATCGCAGAGCGCAGACCAGTTGACCTCAGCGGTATTCCACTACAGAGATTTAAACTGGTAAGTGTGTGTGTGTGTGTGTGTGTGTGTGTGTGTGTGTGTGTGTGTGTGTGTGTGTGATTTATTTAGAAGTAAAGCTACCACTTAATTCAGCACTCTTCAGAGGACCTGGTGTTTGTGTTGTACAGAAGTGTCAGTACTGTCGAAAGCGGATGAAGAGGGTGGCCGGTTGCTGTGTTCAGTGTTCTCATGGCCGCTGCTCGTCCTCCTTTCACCCCACGTGCGCTCAGGCGGCCGGCGTTCACATGCACCCCGACGACTGGCCCTTTGTGGTCTTCTACACCTGCTGGAGACACAAAGGTGGCATGAACATCGAGGTAACGCTCTCACACTCTGCTCCATGAGTCAGGTTACACACCTTCCTGATTTTTTTCACGATCACCAATTAGACAAAAATCTTGGCGTAGTTACATTTAGCCCCGCCCACAAAAACTCCCATAAAAGATGATCACAGAACTGAAAACGGTGCAAAAGTTCACTGTGGCCGAAGGTGGAGGTCCAGGAGCCAAAAGAACAAACGTGGGTGTGCTGTCTGAGTGGGAGGGGCTTGCTCTGTCAATCACACTGTCGCTAGCAAATTGTAAGCGCTGTAATCTGTTTGATGGGTAAAACAACCGAAAGGGGACAATTTCCGAAATAAACAGCAGTAAGTGGTGGCATGTTTCGACTGTTAGTTGCCACGGTAACAAGGAAATCCCAGTTGTACAGAACCGATCTCTTTCCCTTGTCCGTATCCGTACTCCATTGTTCCAGGCCTTGACTCTGGATTAGCTTCGAGCTATGACACGAGTTCAGACACGAGGGTGAGACTGAACATTCTCACGTCTACAACACGGGACATCGTCATGGCAACGACACGACCAGCTTTAGGGAGTTCGTTTTGTGATGTGAAGCACAATACAGTCTGCCATGTTCACTAAGAATTCAGTTGCTGGTTAGTGACCAGGACATCGGTGTAAAATAAATAAATAAATAAATAAATAAGCAAACATGTATTGAATGTTTTAAAATAAAATAAGGACAGAGAGATATAATGAAATAATCCAGCACATGTACAGAGGTATATTTTGACCATTCAGGGCAGCACACGTAGTTTCTTCAGCTGCAAATATTTTGTTTTGTGAGTCAGAAAAAGACAAAGCTACAAAAATAGCATAAAAAAGGAAGGAAGGAGTTCTTCGCGGCAAACGAACCTGAAGCTTCTGGTGTGAAGCGGAGAGGCATCGAAGCGTGGTCAGTCGTGTGAACAAGTGCACTGTGGTTTAGATAAAAGCAGCACGTGTCATTAAATACAGTACAGACTCCCGTCTACAGGATTACTATCACGAGGTGAAGCAGAAGGCCGTCATTAAAGCGCTTTAGATCTCTGTGCTTCTGTTTCTTCCTGAACGATCGTCGACCTGCTCGGTTACACGTCGAATTTTACACAGCCGCAGTTCTGTTCGTTTCTGTCCTGTGTTTCTGTCTTCCGGTCGCTCTGTGAAACCGAATACGTTTTTTTTAGATCTCATGCTTATTTCCACGCTGTCACTTTTTTTCCCCCCTCAGCGTAACAAGGCGTCTCTGCGGGAGCTGATGAAGGGACAGAAAGTCCTCTGCAAGCACAAAAACGGCCGTTACTACCAGTGTGAGGTGAAGGAGCTCACCAAAGCCACGTTCTACGAGGTCGTCTTCGATGATGGCTCGTTCAGCGACAATCTTTTCCCAGAGGACATAGTGGTGTGTAACGCTGCCACAAAACTCAGCTAATCGCTGCCGCGTTGCCACGTCTCGTTTCACGACGCTTTCGTTTGTTACAGAACAGAGACTGCGTGCGACTCGGGCCTCCAGCAGAGGGCGACGCGGTGCAGGTGCGCTGGACGGATGGCTTGATCTACGGTGCCAAGTTCGTAGCAGCGCATATCATCCCCATGTATCAGGTCTGAAAATCTTACACACACACACACACACACCAGTCTAATAATGTATGTCCAAATGTTAACCGTGAGACGTCTGACTACACCTGTGCTCCTCCATCGTGATTGTCCTGGGAAGGAACGGTCCGTTTTAGCATCCTGTAACAATTACACATCACACACACACACGCACTTCTCACTGGTGTCCTGCATCGTTTATTTCTCTCGTCCGTTCTCTCTGGTCGATGAATTCAGTCCCAGTTGCTCCTGATGAGCTAATATTCACTTTTAAGCATGAGGTCGTAAACTGAGTCAGGGAAAGTTTAACTGACGTATCCTTATATTTTTATAAATGCCTTTTTTTTTTTCACGTGAGATTCCAAACTCTGAGCACAGATAGTGTAAAGATGTTGCACTGGTATCATCTTGGTTCACACTAAACCATTTACACGTTTGTTTACTTGTTTATCTAAAACTAAATAAATCTAATCTTTCACCGACAATCCCAGAAGCTTCTGTATAGCCTAAGCTGCGTTGTGCCGCATCATGTGGTGATTTTTAACTCATTTTTTTCCCCATCTCCTGAATATGATGGAGGAGAAATTTAGTTACTTAAATGTTTTTGGCAGAAAACACAATCTTCAGAACCTCGTGCTTTTTGTCACGTTCTAACGCTGAAATTCAGACGGGTCATTTCTGGGCACTGGGGTTATTCACACATCACAGAGGGGTTATTCACACATCACACTCACGCTGGGGTTAGTCACACATTACGTGACATGGTTAATGTCTTAAAACCAAGATAAAAACCTTTTGCTTGCTCTTTGGTGGAAAAAACTGCAAGAGTAAACTTTGCTAAAGAACATGAAAAGAAGGCTGAGAAACACCTAGTTCTGTAGTCACGCCGTGTTCCATGCGAGCCCGTGGTCAGGACCTGCACGATGACGCGTAATCACCATGAAGCACTGCAGAGGTAGTGTGATGATACAGACGGTATCTGTAGCTGGTATCAGAAACACCTGTGGAGAAGGTAACAAAATACAAGCTGAGAGGATGACGGTCATCTCCGGAAGCTTGACAGAAGGGGAACATTCCAGCATGATCAGGATCACTGATGAAAAAAATATCACCTGATGAATCCAGAACACCACCTTTGGTGGAGTCCCAGGACCCAGGAGGTCATCAGAGATCAAGGTGGATTTATGAGTTGTATCTCGACGAACGCCTGTGGCGTGTTCACGTCTCGCTCCGAGGAAATCGTCTCACTTCTGGTCTATTCTGGAGGACGTATTGCTTGTTAATTTTCCTTTGAGTCATGTCCTGTGTCTTGGGTGACATTTTAACTCGTACTGACTCGGAGGATTTGTCGCTGCCTACATGAGCTGAGGGTCATGTGACCTTTCAGAGAGAGGTGTAATCAGTCATCAGTTCGAAATCACCGCCTACCTTCTCACTGCAAACTGACTTCCGTTACTTTACCTCCGAACCCACTGACACTGGAGACTCCTTCCACAGCTGTTAATATAGTAATGATAACACGGATATTAATGCTGTTATGGAGAATTAAGTACCGCCTCCTGTTCCGACCAATCAGAGCGCAGACGGTTAAAAACATCTTACTGCTGTGTGTTTAATCTCTTCACTTACAGTCTAATAATATCTTTAGTAAAGTAAAGTCAGAATCATCTCTCTCTCTCTCTCTCTCTCTCTCTCTCTCTCGCTCTCGCTCTGTCGTTCCCTCCTCAGTTGGAGTTTGAGGACGAGTCTCAGCTGACAGTGAAGCGGGAGGAAGTGTACTGTATGGACGAGGAGCTTCCCAAACGTGTAAAGGCACGACTGGTGAGTAAGACGAATCGACTCTAACGGTTACTTTATTATTCATGTGTGGTGCTGAGTGCCTTTAATCGATCGGTGTACTTTCCGTCTTTTCCTCCAGTCCGTGGCGTCGGACATGCGCTTTAAAGGAGTCTTTGTGGAGAAGGAAGTCAAACAGGACTCGAAAAGACAGCGCTTCATCAACTCGCGCTATAGAGAAGACTACATCGAGCCGACCGTCTACAGAGCCATCATGGAGTGACGTTACGCCTTTCGCCCAAGACGCTTCAGACTCGGGGACACAATCAGACCCTAGAGGTGTTTTAAACACAGCCGTTTTGTTCTGGTGACGTGGAAGAGCGTTTGTGCGGATTGATTTTTTTTTGTTGTTGTTTATTGTTTTGTTTTTTGTTTTTTTTTACACCCCGCATCTCTGTCCGAACTGCTTAGTCGTCTCTTTCCGCCATTTTTCCACTGACACAGTGCTGCTGCAGTTCAGTCCTGTGTATGAGCTCTTCACCAATCGCCTTCTACTTATGCCTTCATTTTTGTGACGTTTCAGCTTCGTTTTCCTAATTATATGCAAATTAGATGCGACTCGGTAAAAAAAAAAGTGCCGAATCTTAGCGAGTCATCGGTGTGACCCCGTGACTCAATGTTTCTTCAGTTCCCGCCCGCAGCTTCACTCCTGACCTGCGGTTTAGTGCCAGAGAAACAGAAGTGAAACTTGTGAGCACGATTCTCATCACAAGTGTACAGAGAGATTATGAAAGACAAATGGTATGTTTTTTTGTATGGAAGTCCGGGTCATAGCTGCCTCGGTTAAGGGCGTGTAGCGAACACACCTAATGATAATGTACACTCACAACGAAGCCAGTTACATATAAAGCGATCTTAATGGTTTTTTATCTAAAAGCGGTGTGTGTGTAAAGAATATGGTGCAGGGAAATCTAGAACTGCTTTACACTCCTTATGCTTACTAATTAATCTGACAAGTAAAAGTATTCTAACAGTTAACGTCAGTGTTCGGGATAGAGATGGGGGATAGGGGCCTTAGGGTTAGGGGTTGGGCCTTAGGGTTAGGGGTTGGGCCTTAGGGTTAGGGGTTGGGCCTTAGGGTTAGGGGTTGGGCATTAGGGTTAGGGGTTGGGCATTAGGGTTAGGGGTTGGGCCTTAGGGGTTAGGCATTAGGGTTAGGGGTTGGGCATTAGGGTTAGGGGTTGGGCATTAGGGTTAGGGGTTGGGCATTAGGAGTTAGGCATTAGGGTTAGGGGTTAGGCATTAGGGTTAGGGGTTGAGCATTAGTGTTAGGGTTTGGGCATTAGGGTTAGGGGTTGGGCATTAGGGTTAGGGGTTAGGGTCAGGTTTGGGGTTTCAGGAGGTTAGTGGTTACTAAAGGGAAGTTCTGATAAGAAGTAAGGTGAGTTTCTTTATCTAGTTTCCAATCTGTCATGAAATTATGAATAATAATAATAATAATAATAATAATAAACAGCTAACTGCGTAGTTACAGCAATGAAATCTGCGACTCCCAGGTGATTTATTTAATTTTTTTTGTCCTATCATTGTTATAACTCCATTTTAGCTGTTTTGATTGTCCACATTACAACTTTTACATTTCTACAACTAAATTCCTCTGTACTTAACCAAACCCCGCCCATGAGAATAACTCCTGTCACTCGTAAAGAAGATTGGATCAGCTCCAGATTAGACTCCGCCTCCAGCACCGTGTCTGTGGAAAAGCGTTTGCCGACACTCCGTACAGTTTACGTCATGGGTTTAAGTTTCAAGACAGCGGGCGAATGCGTTCAGAGCGGGACGGTGCATCGCTAGGTGCTAATTCAGCTAGCATTGAATTCGGAATAAGATGGAGGATGGATTTTGATGTCCTGCAGTTGACACTCAGACAGCGTATCCCCTCTAAACTGGGCACTCGTTTGCTACGTCGTACATGTTTGTTAGCGTGAGTCAGGGTTTCCTGCTAATGCTCAGTAGCTAACTGTGCAAAATGAGATGTAGCGTGTGTTCACTGTGTAATCTACTGTAAAGATATACGTTTATTTTTTGTCGTTTGTTTGTTTTAGCCTTCTATTCTATTCTCACTCGCTTATTTTATAGGATTCTGGGTCGCTGTTTAATTTATATCTCCGATTAGGATTCATGATGTTTGATTTTATTTCCTGACATTTCACACCATTTTGCTTTGTTTGTTTGTTTAAAAAAAAAAGAAGAAGAAAAAAAATGTATTTATATGTTTTGATTTTGCAAATTTTTGGTTCTCTACCAGTTTTCTACTCTTTTTACTCTGTCAATAGTTAGCAATGAATATTGGCAGTTTGGAAAAAAGAAAAAAAAAGCGAAACCAAAACGGATGCACTTACTGACGTCGCTTCACTTTCTCCTGGATCTGTTGTGTGTAATTTAGTAAAATGAGGAAATCTTTCCTGAATAATGTCTCTGTTCAGAGACTCTGGTTCTAGTGATTGTAAACTCCTGACTGCTTCCTTTCTTCATTAAAGCAGCTTGATTTGGATCCTTTTTCTGTCTCCTTTTTTTTTTCTTTCTTTTTTTTAACCTTTTATACGTTATAGCTTCATGTAAGTTCCTGTTTCTAGTTTGTTATAGCAGCTATGAACGCTCGTTCCCTCGCCGGCTCTCTCGGTTCTCTCTCGACATCCATGCGAATGTGTCCCGTTGCCTTAGTAACCATACAGAGAAATTTTAATATAACCCTTTGCTACTGTTTGAGCTGCTGTTCTGACCAATCAGAGTCCAGGCTTCCATGCGTTCCAACAGAGAATTGATGGGATTGGTGTGACGCAGGGGCGGGGCTTCCGGGAGGATGACTTCTATCTACAAGCTTGTTTAGAAGAACTAATCTCTGGCAGAATCATTAGATACCCCAGTGGTGGTGTTTGTGTTAGAGTTTGACCTGAAATGGCACTTGCGCGAGTGTTGTTTTTTTTTTTTTCAGCTTATCGTTCTTTTTTTAAACAAATTTTCCCTCCATTTCCTTCCTGCGTCCTCATACGGAACCGATAACGAACCTGGGGCTGGAGCTGAGCTGATCTCCTCCTCTACGTCTAATCACGTTCCTCTCTGGTTTCCTGGGATGGTAGAAACTGAGTTTAGGGAGGATTTCCTGCGTGTAGCATTCTGAGCAGCTAATTAAGAGCGGTATGGAGTGGGAGTGTGTGTGTGTGAGTGAGTGTGTGAAGGTTCATGGAAAGTTCACGTCTCAGTAATCAGAAAGCTCCAGAAGCTGTCCATTAGGTTTTAGTGGTGAACAATAACAGTCTGGAGTGCGCTGACCTCCAGTGCAGCTCTGTCCTGGTAATACACGGGGTTTAACGCGTGCACACGTCACCTTCGTGACCTTGATGCTAACGTGGACGTGAGGACAGTTTAATAACGATAATAATCGTGTGATTCTGCTTCCCTCGTCTCGCCGAGGCTTGTTTAACGATGAGATAACATCCTTAAGTGTGTATTTAACATCACTGACTCGTCAGAGAGAGAGAGAGAGAGACTTGGCTGGCTCGCTAACGATGCTTAAATAAACACAGGAAAGTCTGCACAACATCCACAACAGTAATAACCAGTCAGATGTTAATCGGTTCGTATTAGTATTGTTGACACTTTTAATATTTCAAATGTATATATAAAAACAGAAGTGTGTGTGTGTGTGTGTGTGTGTGTGTGTGTGTGTGTGTGCGCACGTGTTTTATTTATACTTTTCGATTCTCCTTTAAAATTCAGTCGTTAGTTTGTTTCAGTTCACAGAAGATTTGCTCCGATGACCACTAACGGGAAAAGCCGAAAGTAGAAGAAGTTTGTTTCTGTTCAATTATATTTCTTCATGTTAATGATGTCATTTAACATAAAGATTTAAAAGCTGTTAAAGGAACAACCTGAACCTGAACCTGCACCTGAACCTGCACCTGAACCTGCTGCTGATGATCTCAGACAGCATGTCTGGACTCTCGAGGGGTTTGGACTCAAAAATTTTTTAGCAGTTGACCGATTTAGTTCCACGTTATTAACGTAGCAGCCGGTTTTACTTTAGCGCTAGTTTTAGTTTTAGTTCTTTTTGATATTGTTTATTACTTTAATCAACTGAGGATTTATAATCTTTAGCTTAGTATGGAAATATTTATCATTTACATTCAGTGCTCTTTTTTGTTTTATATAATATCCTTTTTTCTTTTATTTATTTATTTTTTTAAAGCATTTTAAAAAAATATTTGTTTGTTTATTTATTTATTTTTCTCTACTACATATATACCAGGTTTGTGTGTGTATGTGAGTGACCACATGACTCCTTAGTCCTCACCATGTCCTAGTTAAGCTGACCTACACACACACACACACACACACACACACACACACACACACACCCTGGTTTAAGGTTACACTCCTGCTTGGTCAGCCTGGTTGTGTGTGCTATTCAGAAGGAAAAGTCGAGTTCACAGAGCGCTTTGTGTCTCTGCAGCAGTGCAGGAGAAGTGAAGAAGCACATGGCAGCAGCTCTCCTCCTCTTCCTCCTCCTCTTCCTCTATCACAGACAGACAGTGAACACCTCTGCATCTGGCCAGCTGTTGGGTTTTGTCCTCACTGTACACGCTAAAGCTTTGTGTCAAAAATGCCAGCATCGGAATTGCAATTGAATGTCTTTTAGTTTTCCTCCTCCAAAGAATAAAAAAGACTCCTGCCAGCCTGTGTGTGTGATGTGATGAGAGAAAAATGCTCCGTCTCGGCCAAAAAATATGAAGAGCTTTGCCTTTTTCAGTCTGGTGGAAATTTTATTAGCCTAAGGCTCTCCTCAGAATAGAAAGGATTGTATGTTCGGTTCAGAATTAAACGTCTACCAGAGACGCTTTCTGACGTGACACTAATCACATGTCCTCATCTCTCCCAGACCAGGGGCTTCTCGTTGACACTGGGTTCTTATTTATCGAGCTCTTATTAAGACTGGGGGGAAAATGTCTGAATAAAAATAGTCTAACTACAAAACAAATGTTGTGTACATAAAGGCACTCAGGCCATCCTTAAAAATATTGGTTTGCAGTAACAGTAAAAAAAAAAAAAGTTTTTGATGATGGTGATGACGTAGGTATGACTTTAAACAAATTAGCATATCGTGACGTCATTTTATATATTTACAATACTTACTAAAATATAATTCATATTATTTTATTGCTTTTGTATTAGTTTGAAGAGTAAAAAAAAAAATTGGTCGGTCTTGACGCAAATTTACAACCGGCGAGTCGGTCGGACTTGAAGCAAAAAAAAAAAAATTGAGTCGGTCGGGTTACGGCAAACAGGAATATATTTAAGGATGGCCTGACACGTTAAAAACTGGTGTTAAAAACACAGAGAGCCAAATAAAGGGAGAGTTTATATTAAATCAACACTAAAAGGTTAAATAGAAGTTGTTTTTTTTTGTGTGGTTTTGTTTTTTTAAGTCTAAAATATCAGGTAATAAAAATTCGTCGTTGCTCTGGACATGTGCTTCACGTGAACTTCAGATCCAGAACTTTCCGGCCTCAGATGATTTTAATCTTCCTGTTTCTCTGTGATGAGGCGAGTCACGTCGCCTTCGCTGCTGTTACGGTACTCAGTTACTGTACATAGTCGTTGCTCTTGGTGTTTGTCCTCAGTATCGTCGTTGTACTGAAGTGAAATCCCAGAGTAAGTTTGTGTTGAACTGCTTGGGGTAAGTAGGGGAACAGACGGAGCTCGGAGGATCACGTGAGCTGGTCAGATGAGGCTGCAGGAGAGGAAGTTTTTCCTTTACACACAGTAGACTAATTGTGCTTCTCTTTTCACTATCTTTTTTTATTTTTAGACTTGCCTCTTATTTTGGGAAGAAAAGAAGTCTCTGTTCTGCAGTTAATCACACAGTGTGGAGTTCAAACTCATTTTGTGTTGACTGATTGAAGTCCTTTGTGTTGAGAGGTGAGTTGTGAGCTTGTGTGTGTGCTGAATAAAAGCATTGTGCCACATGTAATCTACACACACTTCTCTAGCTGTTAGAATATTAATCTGAATTATGTATTAGAGAAAAATATGGACCTCCACCTTCCCCGAGTCCTGTCCTCTGAAACCCGGGACGGATTTAAAGGTGGGGTCTCCGTTGTTTGAGAAATGCTTCGGAAAACCGAGTCGGGCCGACAAACAAAACGGAAATCAAAACAAACGTGTAGCCAATGAGCAGAAAGGGGCGGGGCTTGTCAATATGGGCGGAGAGAGTTTTCAGTGCGCATGTGTGATGTTAGCAGAAAGCGGTTTTAACATCGACATGGAGGATAAAAACAAAGAAAGAAAGCGAAGAAAGGCTTACGATAAGGACAAGAAGTAGGACCTGTGAATATGTGGCCGACTTTACTTAAGACGGCGAGGCGCTTTTTTCCTTCTCGATAGGTGAGTAACGTTGGTTTTGCTTTGTTACACAGAACTAATATATGCCTTTGTCCTTTACATCATTATGCTTGTGTGGCATTTTTGCTTGTTTGTTTATCTACAATCGTATTGTTCTTCCCTTCAGCTATGATAAAGACACGTTTCTTTCTGTTAGTCGCCTGGGTTACGTATGTATGTGTGGGCGGAGCTATCGATACGGGGGTGGGACCCGTTTGGGTTAGGGGCGTGTTTGTTTTGGTAATTTCAAATGTCAACATTGGCTTTCAAACAACACAGACACCACCTTTAATGTGATGATCCCACACGTTTTTTGGTGGTTTTTAGAGTCATAAAGTGTCGATAAAATGAACAAAATCACTTTGCAATAAGACTCCAGAATCTCAATACCAGTCTGATGAGCTGCTGCTGTAGAGAGACAACTAAAGTATAACGATCATGTAACAGATTAAAGAGCGCATTTGATGAGATGAACACGAGACAAGTGCAGAATGGGTCATCAAAAAAGATGTAAAGTTGTAGTGTTATTAATATTATTTTTTCTCTAGATGTGCATCTGGGATTGAAAATACCCAAGGAAAAAAAAACGCTCTGCTGAGAAACTGATAAACCGAGCGAGATCATGAAAGAAATTCCTGCTCTACTGAATCACATCACAAGGGTTAAAAAGGGCAGGTATTTTACACTCCCTGCTCCACTCAGGTTAGGTTTTAATTAACGCACTCTTCCTGGTGTTTGTGTCTATAGTAACGGGGACTGTAACAGCAGACAGACAGATTTTTATAACCCGAGACTAATAACAAACAGATTCCATCATGTTTTGAAGCGTGATAAATAATTGTTGATGTTATGTTAAGTTTTGTGTAAAGAGATGGAAGGAGTCTCCAGTTCCGGCGCTCTGTAACCGTCAGGATGTAAATTTCCTCCAGCATGTTTGGTAATAAAGTCTTTGTGGAATTGTATGAGAGGAATAAAACTCTGATTCTGTAACATATTTATACACGCTGTGTTTTTTTTTCCCCTGGTTATGACTTAATAAAGTGAGTGACGTGACATACGGCTAAGGACAATGACCCCATACTCAGAATTCGTTCTCTGCATTTAACCCATCTAAAGTGCACACACCGTGGACACACCCCCGGAGCAGTGGGCAGTTATGCCGCGGTGCCCGTGGAGCAGTTGGGGGGGTTCGTGCCTTGCTCGAGGGCACCTCAGTGGTGGTATTGCCGGCCCGAGACTCAAACCCACAACCTTAGGGTTAGGGGTCAAACTCTCTAACCATTAGGCCACGACTTTGTTTCCATATTGAAATAATTAGCGATGTTTCTTTACATTTGCTTATTTTTCCTGACTCGTGTGTACAGTGCTGCTCCTGCTGCATGGTGGAATGCTGTGTTAATGAATGCAACACTCCCAGCACTGCAGCTTTACCGGGCTTTTGGGAAATCGTTCATCTGAAGCGTGTGACTCTCAGAGCTTGAGCTTGACGTCAGAGCTTGAGCAGACTCGCTGCCTCGTGTGTGTGTGTGTGTGTGTGTGTGTGTGTGCGCGCGCACGTACGTGTGTGAGAGACTAAATTTTCCATGCTTCTGTGGAACTTGCAGTCTTCTCTGGGGTGCAAAAAAAAAAACCCTCACTGGATTAAAGTCGTATGCGAGACTCTACATTCACATTTATGTTATGAAGCTGTAATTTGTTAATCAACCAATCAACCAATCAAGCCATGACCTTGTTTTCTTTATGCGAATAAGCAACTTTGTGTGCACTTTTACATGTGAACTAGTAAATTTGTGCTGGTCAGGTCACAGGCTGTAATCTGATATTCAGACAGGCATCTAAATAAAAAAGCATGACCAGCACTTACTCAGCAGCTCAGGGGTGTTCTTTAGGGCTAATAAACATGTAAGCAACTTTCACCTCTCTCACATGTTATTCAGTCTGTGTGTGTGTGTGTGTGTGTGTGTGTGTGTGTGTGTGTGAGGTCACCGGTTTAGCGTTCTCTCTTCACACATTTATACGTTTACTCTGTTTATAAACAGCCTCTAAAACAATATATAATCTATGTCCCTGAACCACCACACACTCCTGTTCGCTCTTTGTCGAATTCAGAAAAGTGAAGCGAGGCTGTGATGTGAGTTGGAGAGTTATGTGGCATCTCGCTGGCAAGCTAACGCCTGCAGGATGCACTCTTATAATCTGCCCAGGAGTTGAAGCTATTTCCTGGTACTGTGGAAAAACCAGCAACTTTCTCCACCATTCTTCAGCCACAGCGCTCTCTCTCTCTCTCTCTCTCTCTCTCTCTCTCTCTCTCTCTCTCACACACACACACACACACACACACACTCCTTACCACAACCCTGCTGAACCAGGACAGACGATTCACTCCATGTCTGGGTTTGTGAGACTAGTTAAAGAGCTCTGAATCAAGCGTCAGAATTGAGCAGGAAAGTGTTGGATGTTACCACACACTCTGGTGCATGATCATGAAGACCTACAAGCTTATCTCAGTTATTACAGGAAGCTTTAAACACCAAACCATCCAACAGACAAACTGATTTTTACTTCCTCTCTGTCAAAGGCATGGTAAAGAAGACAGGATGTGATGTCACTATACATCCTGTATTCAGTTCAACTTAGTGTGAACAATGAACATTGTCGCAAAGCAGCTTTACGTCGGATCTATAAGTTTAGGCCCTAAAGAGCGAGTCAGAGGTGACGATTGTGAGGAAGAAACCTTGAAAGGAACCAGACTCACAAGGGAACCTCATCCTCAACCTCAACTGGGTGACACCAGAGCTTTGTTCTAGTTTTAACATGAAGTCTGTCTTATATAAGTAATCACGGGTGGAGCGCAAACCTGAACATATCGACTGCAGTCCGACGTCGTCTCCGTGATCTGTAGGTTGTTCTACCCACAGCAGGTCCATGAATCTCCAGGATCCATGTGGAACACGGCAGCAGCACAGAACAGCATCTGAGCAGAAGAGCATCATCAGGATGGAGCAGAGAGAGAGAGGGATTGGGAGAGAGATAGAGAGAGAGAGAATGGGGGGAGGGAGAGAGAGAGAATGGGAGAGAGAGAGAGTGGGAGAGAGAGAGTGGGAGAGAGAGAATGGGGGAGAGAGATACGCTCTCGATATGCCTATCGATATCCTCTTCTCTCTCTCTCTCTCCCTTGTCTCTTTCTCTCTCTCGCGATCTCTCCTATCTCGCTCTCCCCCCTTTTCTCTCACTATCTCTCTCTGTTTGCTCGCTCGCCTTTGCTCTCTCTCTCTCGCTCTCTCTATACTCTCTCCCTCTCTCTCTCCCTCTTTTTCTCTCTCTCTACTCTTCTCTCTCTCTCTCTCGCTCTCTCTCTCTCTCGCTCTCTCTCTCCCACTCTCTCTCTCTCTTTCTCTCTCCTATTCTCTCTCTCTCTCTTTCTCTTTGTCCATCTCCCTCTCTCTCTCTCTCTCTCTCCTATTCTCTCTCTCTCCCACTCTTTCTCTCTCTCTTTCTCTTTCTCCCTCTCCCTCTCTCTCTCTCTCCCATTCTCTCTCTCCCACTCTCTCTCTCTCCCATTCTCTCTCTTTCTCTCTCTCTCTCTCTCTCTCTCTAGAGAGAGAGAATGAAAAGATAAGGTATGCTTGTGTTAAACACAGTGTACACACCGTCCAAACATCTCAGTTCACCTCAGTTACTTTAAATCGTGCAAAGAAATGCCGAGTCTGCTGTGTACTCGTGCCAAAATCCCCTCGTGGTACTTTCAAAACCTTTTTTATTTTCACTCAGTCTCATATAGTAACGGTGGGAAATTCCCCTAAACGAAAGAAAAGTGTCAAGTTTACATCATGATACCCATAGGTGTGGAGGCCTGGGAAAGAGAAAAAACGTGAAACTGGGAGGAAAAACATTCCTGGAGAAATAACCAGTGATTAATGGCACGAATGTATTATATAATGTTTTGATGATAATGTGAGGTTTTAAAGGTGCGCAACATATCAACAAAACGTAATATCATGATGCTTGAATAAATACGGTTTTGCTATTATTATAACACCACGGAGAAGAAAGCATGAGCTTGTTAATGCTTTATAATGCAAATAAATTCTTAAATCGATTCAAATAAAAAAGCGTGTAAACGTTCAGCTAGAGATGGAGATCAAGACCGGGTGGTTTTACTTCTCTGTGCAAGGATGCCAAGGTGAGGCTGATAAAGATGACCGAAACAAAACTTTACAGATCGTGTAGGTCAAAATAATTGTTCACGTGACTGTTTTTTCCCACCGTATTTGACTGGTTTCCAGAATTCGGCCTCATCATCATCCGATGGGTTTTGCATGCCACCACACAACCTCAGAAGAAAAAGTGGTAAAATGAGAGTTTTCATCATCATTACTTATAAACCAGTTAAAGCTAAAGGTGATCCTCTGAACAATTGAACCTCTACAGTATTTTAGACATTCCACGTCAACCATTCAGCATGATACTGATTTGCTGTACTTTATATAGATGTGGAAATCATTGAAGCTCCACTGGAGTAGAACACTAGCACAGAGTGTTAGATAATTATTAACACAAGAGTCTGAAAGGGGAAGGACAAACATTGCTTAACAGAAATCTATCTCAAGTGAGTGTGAAGCTTTAATATAGCAAATAAACTAGCTCTTATCTTTGAAAATTGGGTTTGGAATTTATTGAAGGGTTCATTTATCATTTTTCATTTATAAACTGTTATAAACATTATAGGACTCCTCATAAAACTCCAATGATGCACGTTTCTGGCCTTGATAATAAAACTCTCTCTCATTCACTCATTTTCTACCGCTTATCCGAACTTCTCTGGTCTCGGGGAACCTGTGTCTATCTCAGGCGTCATCGGGCATCGAGGCAGGATACACCCTGGATGGAGTGCCAACCCATCACAGGGCACACACACACACACACACACACACACACTCACACACACACACACACACACTACGGACAATTTTCCAGAGATGCCAATCAACCTACCATGCATGTCTTTGCACCGGGGAAGGAAACCGGAGTACCCGGAGGAAACCCCCGAGGCACGGGGAGAACATGCAAACTCCACACACACAAGGCGGGGGTGGGAATCGGACCCACAACCCTGGAGGTGTGAGGCAAACGTTCTCACCACTAAGCCACCGTGCCCCCTGATAATAAAACTATATTCTCTAAAAGTTACGATACTTAAAAGACGATAAATAAAAATCGAGAATATTAATACGTTTTATGAACAACAATAAAGTTCACACACATTTAATTTCTCAGTGTGTTTTTTCTTAATCGATTTGAAGTTTAAGGTTTGAACTCGACGTCCCGCAGTAACGGCTTGCTTCGTCTTGACACGAGGCGTTATCCGAGCGTGCGTCTGTGTTCTGTATGTTCCCGTGTAGATCAAGAAGGGCAGCTCAGAAGCTTAACTCCAGAGTCGGGAGTCATGTGAGCGGGAGAGGATTAACGATCCTGAGCTCCTGTGTTTAAACACAATCCACAGCTTTGACCATGTAAACTTCTGGCTGTTCAAAAATGTGTGTGTGTGTGTGTGTGTGTGTTACAGCACTACTTATCTTTGTCTAGTTGTGCAGAACACAGACGCACGCTCAGATAACGACCTTATGTCAAGATGTTGTGAAAAAATAACATTGAGTGCTTTAGTCCAGTTCACTGTTCAAACAGAAATATTGATTTTTTCACTTTTCCTATCGATGCCACAGGTTAAAGTCTAAACCGGTTAAAGTGTAACAGGCTAAAACCAGGGGCTTCACTGCAACGATCGCTTCTGTTTCTGTGCTTTTTAAACTGTTAAAGTCAGAACACTATTCCAAAGATACAATAAGTATCTATAAGTATAATAAGTGTGTCTGTGTTCTGTATGTTCCTGTGTAGATCGCACTGAGGTTTCACCCGTCACAAGGCTGAAGAGCAGAGTCGGGAGTCATGTGAGCGGGACGGATTAACGATCCTGAGCTCCTGTGTTTAAACACAGTCTACAGCTTTGACCCTGTAAACTTCTGACTGTTCAAAATGCGTGTGTGTGTGTGTGTGTGTGTCTGTGTGTGTGTTACAGCACAGCACTTTAACTCGCATTACTCTAGTGTACGTGTTCACACACAACTCATCACGTTTCCTGTTAGGCGCCGATCGTCTGATCGCGAGCGGCGACTGTAGGAGGTTTTTTTTTCTTTCAAACTGATGTCCTGAATAGAATTTTATGACTTTGCTGCTGCTCACCACATCAAATGAGGTGGAGGAACCGTGTCTGCTAGCGTTGTGGAAAAAAACTGCAATCTGCAATTGCAAATCTAAACACCCTGATAGCTCTGACAGCTTGACTGCTTCCGATTATAAAAGATTGACAAAACTATGTTTTTTTTTAGAGCTACGCACATTTGTAGCTGGAACACTTTCCTTTTCAGGACATGAAATTTGGTGTCAAAGTTGGCTTAAAGTTTGAGCATGAAATTTTAAGAAGTTACTCGGATGATAATGTAATGTAGGTCCGGCTGCGTTGTAATTGATGTCCACATGGTGTTCCTAAGAAAAAAAACTGTAACTCTGCTGCATCAGAGGACATTTGTTTGTTTATAGAAGTTACTTATGATAGAATTAAAGGTCTTCCTTTTTGCCGTGACCGGAGCTGTCATTACACACCCACAACAGAATTTTGGTGAAGATCACAAAGATCACGCAGATTACTGAACAAAGCTGACAAAGGAGGTCACTTTTCATACTATAATAGTATTTTTTTAAAGTTAAAGTGTAAATATAGAAAAAAGACTTTTGTCTAACAAGTGTCTCCAGGCGTTGTCCTAGGGGAGCTCACTATTACAGAGGAGATGATTGAGTTACACCCAGGACATGAAAACACAGCTCTTACGCTGAACTCCAGCTCGAATGTTGAACGGAGGTTCGGGGCTCGGGTTACTTCTCTGATTTGATATCATTCGACCGGTCTTTACAGATGCAAGCACATGCTGACTGAAGCTGTTTCAACAAACGGTGTCGTCATGACGAAGGGACCGTCGACAATCCTGTTAAGCCTTGAGATCAATTAGTGGCTGATGTGAGAGATCTAAACTAGTTCTCAAAGAAAAAAAAAGTACAACCAGGTCTCTTATTATGTACATCATCAGATCTTAATGTTCTGGGTTTATATTAGGATGTAATTATGGTACAGGGTGTCCAAAAAAAAAACCCCAGGAACCAACAACGAGAGTAAAAATTACTCGTACCTTACAATTATTTACCACATATACTGTGTAGACGTTTTCTCAGTTGTCATGTCATGTTTGTTCGAGATATTTGGCTTGACGTAGAGTATTCGTTCAACGTAAAGTATTTCCTTTGGTTCTTGCCTTTTATCCATCAACATTCACATACTGTATATATTTTATTTATTTATTTTTTCCGCATCTCCATCAGATTTCAGTTACTTCCAGCTTTAGATTTTGAGATGCAATGACAAAAAAAAGACAGATGTACTGTCTAAAACGTGGCTTCCAATCATTTTAATTATGTCACAGTGTGAAACTGTTTATTTAAATGACTGACCGAGTTTATTTGTGGTGAGTGTACACATGCATGTTTAACCCTTTAAACATCATCTAAGGATGTTCTAATGACACAATTTTTTTTGACCTGATGTGACCTTTAATTGATTTTTTTTTTTTCAGTATGTCAGTGTCACATTGGGGCAAAACAACAGCGAGCACATTCAGTGCAGAGATGAGTAACTAAAATGGGGATGTGGCAGCTTAGAGCCTAGGGTTTTGGACCGTTGATCAGAATGGTTTAAGTTTGAATCCCAGCATCCACTGCTGAGTCCTTGAGCAAGGCCCTTTAACCCGCAGATGCTCGGATGTATAATATGTGATAAAATGTAAGTCACTCTGGATGACGCGTCTGCCAAATGATGTAAAAAAGGAAAGAAATTGGTGTTTTGACATTCACAGTTTATATTCAACACGAAACTAAAAGAAATCTGTGAATCTTGAAAAATGTGAATTGCCAGCTTTGAAAAAAACACTGTTTAACTTTGATCCAACACCATAAGTGCAAATACACTCAACATTAGTTCAACACTGGGGAATTTTCTGTGCACTGTTAAAAAAACAGACCAACACGCACATGGCTGACTAGAGAAAAATGGCATGAAAGCGATGTTCATGAGAAGGAACATTGATTTCGGGGAAAATGCCAGAAGTGAGTGTTATTTAAACCCACAATGAGGGTGAAACAGTGAATGACTGTGTCAAAAAAGGATGCAGGGGTGCCAGAGTGAGCCTTTTACCTCCGCTAACTAGGACCTTGTGGTAATAGTTGTGTCTTTAGCCACGTGTAAGAAAGTCCATACATGCATGCAGACTTGGAGATGTAATAAGTTCATAAAACTTTCCATGTTTCACTCAGACCTTTAGAGTGAGGACACACACACACTCACAGCCAACAAAAACACGGACTTTAACCTCAAAATAATTCAAATAAATTAAAGTTTACACAACGTCCTCCTCAGAACAAATGCTGACGTGACTAGCAAGTACAGTAGAAGAATCATATTCCCTCCGATTAGCATTGTACAAATGACTCGTTCTAGTAATGAATGGTTTCTTTTGTAGCATCTCACTGGCAGGGTGACTTTATTTAATGTGTTTATTTAACATGGACTCCAGGTACGTCTTCTGGAGACAGGTGACAAAATTCTTATTATCCTCAAGACAGTGAGACAAAAAAAAACCCCACATAAACCACTGAGGTCTTTTTATAGCTTCTATAATGAAAGTGAGAAGACCCACAACATGAAATGCAAATAGAAAATTATAGATAAATAAATAAATAAACAAACAAACAGTGCAGTCTTCTTCTTCAATGATAACTGTAACGATGTGTAGAAGATGACAATGTTAATCCTTCAATACACTATCCATGGTTCAGGTAACATCACAACATAGTTCACTACTTAATATACATCAGCATACTCAGAATCAGGTTTATTGACCAAGTGTGTGTGTGTGTGTGTGTGTGTGTGTGTGTGTGTGTGTGTGTGTGTGTGTGTGTGTGTGTGTATACCTGTTTAGTTATAGTTTCTGTAGGCTTCCATGTTTTCTGCACAGATCTGGCAACCACGAACTACCTCCATTGCGATTGGGAGGGTGTTTTCTGTAACACACACACAGACACACACACACACACAGACACACACACACACACACACGCACGCGCAGAGGCTAAACCGTTATCTTAGTTTGTCTGAAACACAGAAGAGAAGAAATACATGGAGGTTTCAGGAGGATATTTTAAATAAACCTACGGTGAAGATTTCCTTGGACTGAAGACAGAGAAAGGAGAAAGCAGGTAATGAACACGGTAAATAACAGAAGAACAGATTGAACCGTAACACAGCTGTGTGCTGAGGTAATGTTCATCCTTATCCAGTTAGCGTGTCGTGTCATTTCGGCGTGTCACTGTGTAAAACCTTCACTATTTAGGTCCTGGACTGGGGTTTTTAGCGTATTTTTAGAGGCCGACACAGAAAATGGTGTTGGTTCTTTGTGTTTTGGTCTCCGTTCTCTCTATCAGACCTGTTGTTGGCTGTGAACTAAAACTAAACTAAACTGTGTAGCAACTAACCGACATTCTGTTCATCCACTGGACCTGGAGGTGTGCGCGAGCTGAGTTTAGGCCCCACGCGCATAACGGTTCGCCTCAGATTTTTAATTAGATTTTTTTTTTAGATATTTAAACGAACCTGACCGTTAATATCGTTATAGCCGTTGAGCTAGCTAAGATCTAACGGTCTTAACAATATTCAGTTTTCGATTCAGTCTCTTATCAAGGTGCTTTTCTTAAACCATTTTTATTATAGATTATTATTCATATTTATTAAACCCTAAACAAATGTGTTAGGTTTTTTCCCCTTAAAATAACTATAATCCTATATTTCGCTTTGGCACAATGTTCATTAGACCCCATACACCACATACCCAGGTTTGTACACTCCTGACCATCACATTTATACAGTATATGGTTCTTCTCAATAAACCCAGCAGTACGCAGTTATACAGAATGTCTCCTGTGTGCAGAACTGTTACAGTTTTCCTTCATGGAACTGAGTCCAAAGCATGAAGTTAGCTTCATGAAGTCATGGTGTTGAGGTTATGGTTGGAGTGGAACAACTCCATGAACTGGAACTGGAGTCTCTTCGACATCCAGACATCAGATCTCGCTCTTGCTCGTGTTCTTGTAGCTGAATGAACACTAATCCACACGGCTACAATTCAAGAGAATAGTGAAGCTCATCGTAACGGGAAAGTTGGTCTAAATCTGAGGGAACGAGATCTTTAACGAGCACATACACGAATGCGATGGTCAGGTGTCCACAAACTTTTGGTTACATCCTATATCACTCTTTTTCTTATTTAATCAAGCTAACATTAGTCAAACTAACATATCCTCTGTGGACATTTTAGCTAGTTAATGGATATATTTGAACATATATTTAATTGTATTATTTAATGTCATTCTGTTAGACTGTGGAGCTTCTGGCACTAAAACAAATTCCTCACATGTGAAAACATGCCTGGCAATAAAGCTCATTCTGATTCTGATTCTGATTAGTTAATTATGTTGTTAATAGCTTGTTTGTGTACTTGGTTTTTGGTTGAATTCATAATTATTTGCCAAAATGGTGTTCTGTGATTGACCTTCATCACCACAGGTGTTTGTGTTCGGTTTTAAAATATATTACAGACACCACCGTCTTGTGTTAAATCAATCATAGTACCAGCTCCAGAGTTTCTGAGACACCATGGAACGTATTTATGGACGTATTTAGACCCGATATGAGTGTGTGGAGTGGTCTGTTCGTCTGTCTTTCTCTGGCCGTCTGTCTGGACACCCGACATCCTCTGTAGCCGACGATCTTGAGCCAAACGTTTTCAGGATTTATGTAGCTTTATCTTTACAGCCAGCAGATGAACAGATTAGAGTTTGGAACTGATCTAAACAGGTCACATCAAGGCCAAATTTCTGTATCCAAATTTTCTCTCCTCCAATTCCTGTTGTCCTGGTTTTAATGGTCTAGTGGTTTAGACACTAATGGAAGCTCTTCCTCTATACAGCGGCCTAATGTCAATCAGCTGCTTAGTCGATCCTTAGGGTGCTTATCGGGGAGTCGGCCATTATGAGCGCATTCTCAATCTGTTAATTCCCTTAATGCTCCACAGAACCCAGAGAGCATCAACACTCACTTGCAATGTCGACTTCATTTTTGAAAACCAAACTCTTAGCCGACTTTATACTACAATAGCCTGTGGCTCTCAGTTCATTACTTACTGCATGTTAGTGATTAACTACATTTGGTGTTCTGTACACAGATTATTTGAGTCTAAAGGTGTTTAATGTTAATGTTTTAAAATAAAAAGTCATCTAGCTTCTTTTTTTGTGCAGTTTGTATGACAAACCATTCTAAACAGTATAAGAAATGACACAATTCCGCCTAAGTACATTTTTTAAGTGGTCTTCCACACTTCGTTCTGATCGAGTGCTGGAATCACTGTTCGTACCCTTTTGTGTAGTTACAGTCACAGTTGACTTTGTAATGAGGTTGTACAAGTGTGAGGTTCAGCATGTTGTGCTGTTGTGTCTGAAGAGTTTTGTTTTCTCCACACAACCTCAGCATGATTTAAGCAAATGGAGTCCCACGAACTTCAACTTAAAAAAAAAAAAGAAGAAAAAGAAAAAAAAACTTGATTTACTTCCTCTATTTTTTATCTTCTAGTCGTCACTCATTCCCTCATGTATTCTCACTCTCACTCATTTCCTACCGCTTTATCCGAACTACCTCGGCTCACGGGGAGCCTGTGCCTATCTCAGGCGTCATCGGGCATCGAGGCAGGATACACCCTGCATGGAGTTCCCTCATGTATTGAGTTTTTTTTTTATTTATTAGAAACCGAGGCATGTCGAGTGGAGCAGCGTATTTAGTGCCGTTTGAATTCTAATCAGGATTTTAGAAGATGGATGGTTGACTTTGTGTTTAGTTTTGTGCTGAAACAGTTAAGCTATCAGATGGCTAAGGCTTGTTAGCATTTCTCAAGGAAAAGAGTCAGAATCGCAGTAGAACGCCTAATCGAGGCCAGAAAGTCAGTCAAACATTTCTCCATGGAGTGTGTGACTGTTTTTTTTTTAACCCGGTCTGACTTGCAGATACATTTACATTTACAGCATTTGGCAGACCTTCTCATCCAGAGTGACGTACAAAAGTGTGATGGACACAATGAAGTCTCCAGCAATGAACACATCATATACATCAAAACTGGTTCAGAGGAGGTCATCCTTAAAAATATCTTGGTTGGCAGTAACAGTAAAAAAAAATTTAAAAAAGGGTCAGTAGGTAGGTCGATATATATATTTTTTTCAATGTAAAAAAAAGTACAATTTTGGTGATGGTGATGACGTAGGTATGACTTTAAACAAATTAGCATATCGTGACGTCACTGACTGGGTCTTCAACCCGTGCCTTCGGGCGCATCATTGCAAACCTTATTTTGACGCTGGACAAAATAATTTTTTCCAGAACAAGTTAAAGTGGTGTCAAGCTGTTTTAATGAATTTTTTAGATGTATTATGGCGCCCGAACCCGTATGACTTTGAACGGTGGCCGCGAACATTTTGTTTACTGCAGCCGCAGCCATCATTACCGAGCGCGAACCGTCGACTCTGACAGTGAATGAGAGAATGAGACGAAGCGAATGCACAGGCCATAGTGTGACATTCGTTAAACCAATAGTGTAAACATAGATGACGTCACGGGTTTTTATTTAAAAGAAAGAACGTAGCCTTCGTTTGTATGTAGGTCAATTTATATACTTACAATACTTACTAAAATATAATTCATTTTAGTAATTTATTGCTTTTGTATTAGTTGTTTGAAGAATAAAAAAAAATTGGTTGGTCTTAACACAAATTTACAACCGGCAAGACTTAAAGCAAAAAATAAATAAATAATTGAGTCGGTCCTAAATTGACAGGGTCGGTCGGGTTACGGCAAACAACAATATTTTTAAGGATGGCCTGAAGGATTCCATCAGTTTTTAAACTTGTTGGGGGAAAATCTAGCCTTTTTTAATTCTAAAATTTAGGTGCCAGTTTAAGTAAAATAGTTTAATAAAAACCCGTGACGTCAAGTCATGTGACAATAAAGGTGACTTGACTTGACTTGAAGTGTTTAAGAAAGAGGAAAGTCTTCACCAGACCACAAAGTCTTGAGGACAGTCAGTGACTCCGCTGTTTGGATGTCTGTAAAAAGTTCACTCCATCTCCCCGGTGCTAGAACCCTGAGAGATGGTGGGAGCAGTCGGGCAGTGCTAGAAGATATACAAGACACCTGAGGCAGGACACTAAGGTGACGAGATTAACTGTAACTTCATTCAGCTCCTGACCTTCTGACCTGTGGCTCTTGGTGTTAAATTGAACATCTGGAGTTTTCCCAGCTGAAGTACATTTTAATAACATCATTAAGGTAATCAGCAGAATCTGATCGTTACAAAGCTCTGACACTGTATTCTCCTTGCATACATAAACATCTTCGCCAGATCAGCGATTGTTCCAGCGTGAGTGCAGTTACTATGGGAACAAGAAAGTATTCGAATCAGAATGTGCACAATAATGTTAATATAAATCTTAACATGAAGCTGTGACGTGCATCTGAGCTTCTGTCCGAGCTTGTGTTGAGTGTTTATCAGTCAGAGATGAGTGTGTGTGAGTGTGTGTGTGAGGCAATGGCTCTTGTCCATCCATCTCACACCTTGCTAATTATTAACACACTCACCTGGTGAACATTTAGCCATAGGAGAATATTCATGTTTGGGAAAAGGGAGGGATGCCATGCAGCTGGAAAAAATAGAAAAAGATTAAACAAAGGGAAGAATGTGAATTTGTTCAGACTGAGGAATGATCGATGGAGTAAATTTGAACAAGGAGCTACAAGACAAGACATTTTTGAAATCTTTCCAGCAGATTTATTTTCACGTTGTAAGGTTTTCAGGCGTCGCGGATAAAAACGTACAAAAATTCCCAGATCTTCACAAGTCCATCTGACCGCTTGCTCTCGGCACCTGCTTTGTTCCGTTAAAGGGTAAGATTCCTGAATTGGGCTCCAACTCCTCCTGTGCTACTTATTTTATTTAAGACTGTTTATGTAAATGAAGCATGACTGTTTCCATCCTGTTACTGAAATATTCAGTAAGAAATATTCAGAACAATAAGAAAATAAAAAATTCTAGGTCTGAAAATAAATTGTCATCAAATTCAGATTTTCAACACTTTTTATTTAGATTTTTTTTTTCATTCAAGAGAACGAATGTGTAGAAAGTATTGATATGATTTTTTTATTACAATTTTTGAAAAATCTTTTTAAAATTTTCCCCTTCTACGTAACCGAACAAACTATGCATTGTTAAATGTTAGAGTACAGAGACCCAGTCTCACCGAGCCCGTTCTGGGGCATTCTCAAGATTCTGGTGATTTTGGTGATTGGCGGTTTTGGTGATGATTGGTGATTTTGGTAATTGGTGGTGGTTTTGGCATTTGGTGGTGGTTTTGGCATTTGGTGGTGATTTTGGTGATGATTGGTGGTGATTTTGGCGATTGGTGGTGATTTTGATGATGATTGGTGGTGATTTTGGTGATGAATGGTGGTGATTTTGGCGATTGGTGGTGATGATTGGTGGTGATTTTGGTGATGATTGGTGGTGATTTTGTGCGATTGGTGGTGATTTTGGTAATTGGTGGTGGTTTTGGTGATTGGTGGTGGTTTTGGCATTTGGTGGTGATTTTGGTAATTGGTGGTGATTTTGGTGATGATTGGTGGTGATTTTGGCGATTGGTGGTGATTTTGGTAATTGGTGGTGATTTTGGTAATTGGTGGTGATTTTGGTAATTGGTGGTGATTTTGGTGGTGATTTTGGCGATTGGTGGTGATTTTGGTAATTTGTGGTGATTTTGGTAATTGGTGGTGATTTTGGCATTTGGTGGTGATTTTGGCGATTGATGGTTGTTGTTGCTGCTGTTGTGTTTGAGGACATGGAGCTTAACATAAAACAGGACAGAACTGTAGCTTGTTTGTTGCATGAGGCTGTTCTCACACTGCCCACAGGTCTCAGACCAGCACACAGCTGCATCACTTTTACTTTCATTTGCAGATAAAAAAGCGATATGTGATTTGTGGTTTTGTTTTGTTTTTTAAATGCAGTGCAGCTCAGAACAGTTGTTGCTGTTGTTTTTCTCTCAACGTGTCATATGTAGAAAGACTCTCGAGTCTTTTTACAGAAAGTCATCAGAATAACGTACACGGTTAAAGAGCTACAAATGTGAACACAAAGGAGGTGAAGCCGCGTCAGACGTACGAGTAACACCATCCACGGAGATAAACCGGGTTTCTTCCATTCCTTTGCTGAAAAACACACACAGGTTTATTAAAGACAACATGAAACCTAAAGAGTAACATTAACACCAGTGAAATTCACATCTGATAGATATGCAGATTAAAGTCACAGTTTTGGTGAAGGGTGTTGTTTCAATCAGCCAACGATAAATGTTTCTATAACAGAGAGGAATCTATAACGAAACTTGTTTTAAAAAAACCTTGAGATGTTACACGATACCATGTGAGAACTATGTGGAACGCTGGCGATCTGCTAGACATGCGAGATCATGAACTGACTGATGAAAAGCTAAGTCAGATCGGACTAGGCATCATCATCCAGATTCCTGTCAGAAGGTACATCTGCCTTTACACGTGGACACATGGTGGATTCCCTTAGAGTACAGAGTCTTATCGGTGAGGGCATGGATACTGGTCTAAAGCAGCACCAAAGTGCTAGTTCAGGTACTTTTAAGAAGTGAAAGATCTTTAGATGTCATGACGTAAAAACTCCAGTCTCAGCTGGAAGTTCATTCAGCATCTATGTATTTCCAGCAGGAGCATCTGAGTGAGCGTGGATCAGTGTGAGCTTTGAGCTCAGAGCCTACTGGTGTAGTTGTGGTGATGCAATAAAACTACAGGAAGCCAGTTGTGGAAGCACAGCAGTTGCGTGGTGGTGTAAGGAGAACTTCTGAAGGTTTGAAAACCTCCTGGATCAGTTGAGGTGAATGAATGGAGCTCAGAGAGGTAGTTCTGCCAGGTGTCCTAAAAATCCTCAACAAGTCTCCTTAAGAGAGGGAGTGAAATTCTGAAAGACCTGTGAGGAGACGTGTGAGGAGACATGTGAATAGACCTGTGGGGAGATGTGTGGGGAGATGTGTGGGGAGATGTGTGAGGAGACGTGTGGGGAGACGTGTGAGGAGACGTGTGGGGAGATGTGTGAGGAGACGTGTGAGGAGACCTGTGGGGAGACGTGTGAGGAGACCTGTGGGGAGACGTGTGAGGAGACCTGTGGGGAGACGTGTGAGGAGACGTGTGAGGAGACCTGTGGGGAGACGTGTGAGGAGACGTGTGAGGAGACGTGTGGGGAGACGTGTGAGGAGACGTGTGGGGAGACGTGTGGGGAGACGTGTGAGGAGACGTGTGAGGAGACGTGTGGGGAGACGTGTGGGGAGATGTGTGAGGAGACGTGTGGGGAGACGTGTGAGGAGACCTGTGGGGAGATGTGTGAGGAGACGTGTGGGGAGACGTGTGAGGAGACGTGTGGGGAGATGTGTGAGGAGACCTGTGGGGAGATGTGTGAGGAGATGTGTGAGGAGACGTGTGAGGAGACGTGTGGGGAGATGTGTGAGGAGAAGTGTGAGGAGATGTGAGGAGACGTGTTAGATGTGTGTGATGTTTACACCTGAGTAATAATCCTAATTGTAAGTGAATGTAACAATGACAACGTTATATGTATTCTACAAATTGAACTATTATTTGTTATTTCAGTAACAAACTAACATAACACAACTAACATAACACAACTAACATAACACAACTAACATAACACAACTAACATAACACAACTAACATAACACAACTAACATAACACAACTAACATAACACATATTGAGACACATTACTAACATAACACATTTCTAAGTTCTTATGGCTGGGTGAAGCAACAATTTATTTTTGTCATATCAACGATTCTTTCCGATTTTTGACTAATCGTATATGTAACAAGATGTTTTTGTTTCGACTGTATCATCAAATCGATCCGAACTCCACAGAAAACGTTTTATTAGCGTCTATAATAAACGAGTCGTATATTATTTAAAGTCTCATGTCGTCATGATTAGAAACATTGGTTTCCGTCAGCAGCCTGTTTGACCACGCTAACTACAGCGCTAACGCTATCAGCCTGTTCGAGAAGATTCAACGCTACAACGATGACATTTTAAAACTTTCTTTCTTTCTTCTTTCTTTCTTCTTTTCTCTAAATATAAACAACCAATTTTCAAACAAACCGACTTGATAGAATTTTTTTACAGACAACTTTTTGACCATTCACTTTTTTACACAGTGAAATGTTATTTTGCTTCTTTTTACTTCAGATATTTTTGTTTGAAATGATATTTATGGTTCTTTGGGCCATCTTTAAAAATATTTTGGTTTGCAGTAACAGTAAAAAAAAAGAAAGGGTCAGTAGGTAGGTCTAACTTTTTTTTTAATTCAAGTTTCAAAGGTGATGGTGATGACGTAGGTATGACTTATCGTGACGTCACTGACTGGTTCTTCATCCCGTGCCTTCGGGCGCATCGTCGTAAACCTTATTTTGATGCTGGACAGTTTTTCCAGAACTTCCTGCCAAGTCAAAGCGGTTTCAAGCTGACTTATTAAAAAAATAAAATAAATAATAATAAATAAGTAATTGAGTCTGTCCTAAATTGACAGGGTCAGCCGGGTTACGGCAAACAAGAATATTTTTAAGGATGGCTTTAGTTTGAATTTTTTGCATAAGTGAGACTCAAAGGTTTGTGATATTTAACAAAAAAGGAATAATTTCTGGGGTTATTAATAATAATAATAATAATAATAATAATAATAATAATAATAATAATAATGGGGTTTATTGGTTGTAAGGGGTCATCACAGGGACGTCGTTGCTCGATGAAACTTTTGGACTGTTCACTTTTACACTCTTTCCAAATGTCCAGTGTGTTTGTTCAGCTTTGTTTACACACCTTGCACTTTCGCTGCTGTCATCTTCATCATTCTCTTCAGACTGATGTATGGATTAGATTCATGTTGCACTTGTCATGTTATTTGTTCATGTGGTCAGGTGTGTGTGCGCTTATTTACTTTCGGCTTTCGCTGTTGGATTTCCTCAAACTACATCAGCTTCCTGGAAACACCGTGTTTAGCGGTCCATCAACACCACCAACTGTACTGCGGTGGAACGTTTTCATGGCGAACAACCTGCTTGTTTTTCTGTCTTTCTGTCTGTTCGTCTGTCCTGATGACTTGGAGCTCCAGGTTTTTTCTGGTCCGATACAAAGTGCACACACCGGACACTCCTTATACGTGTACGTGTGTATGTGTGTGTAGGTTGTGTGTGTGTTGTGTGTGTATGTATGGGTGAGAGTGTGTTTGTATGTATTTGTGAGTGTGTTTATGTCGTGTGTATGTATGGGTGAGAGTGCATGTTGTGTGTGTGTGTGTGTGTATGTTTTGTGGGTATGTTGAGTGTGTGTGTGTATGTTTTGTGGGTATGTTGAGTGTGTGTGTGTGTGTGTGTGTGTGTGTGTGTGTGTGTGTGTGTGTGTGTTTGTGCAGCACTTGGTTCATTGTGTCCTGCACCGTCATTCGGACTGCATAATTCTTCTGGACATTTACAGCTCAGTTCCTGAATTTCTGCCACCCAAAATATGCTGTTTTAAACAACAACAAATGTAATAATAGATGTTACTGATTCTTATTTTCTTTCTTTCTTTCTTTCTTTCTTTCTTTCTTTCTTTCTTTCTTTCTTTCTTTCTTTCTTTCTTTCTTTCTTTCTTTCTTTCTTTCTTTCTTATACTCCTCTCTCTCTCTCTCTCTCTCTCTCTCTCTCTCTCTCTCTCTCTCTCTCTCTCCCATCTCTCTCTGTTCTTCTCTCTATCTGTCTGTCTGTCTCTCTCTCTCTGTTTCTCTCTCTCTGTTCTTCTCTCTATCTGTCTGTCTCTCTCTCTCTCTGTTCTTCTGTCTGTCTCTCTCTCTCTCTCTCTCTCTCTCCATGTCCTTCTCTCTGTCTGTCTCCCCCCCCCTCCCTGTCGGTCTGTGTCTCTGTCTGCCCCCCCCCCCCTCTCCCTGTCTGTCTGTCTCTCTTGTCTGTCTGCCCCTACAGGTGAAGCAGCAGATGGTACCATGTAAATTCCTGAGGACCATGAAGGTCACACACAAGCTGCTGTTTGCTCTGTGCCCCATGCTGGTGCTGGGCTTTATCTACTACTCCTCTGGGAAGCTTCACCTCCACATATGGGGGTACAAATCACGTGAGTGACGTTTTTCTGCTCCTGTCTCCTTTATCTGCACTCACACGCTCTGTCCTCATGTTGCGCTTCACGGTGTTTGTTGTTTAGTTTAACCGTTAAACTTTATCCCTGACTAGTGTGTGTGTGTGTGTCCTTGTGTGTCCTTGTGTGTGTCCATCTCACGCCACACTCTCGTCTTCTATGCGTGTGTGTGTGTGTTTGCGTGTGCGTGTGTTTTTGCTTGTGCGTGTATGTCTATGTCACACCATACTCTTGTCTCCCGTGTGTGTGTTTGCTTGTGTGTGTCTATGTCACACCACACTCTTGTCTCCCGTGTGTGTGTCGTATGTGTGTGTGTTTATACACGGGGCTGAAGGCGCCGTGGTCGTCACGGGAACGGCTTATATCGTTTGTTTCATGTTTTATGATGCGACGCGTCACAGATTCACGACGATAAACTTCTTCACCACCTTCTTGGATTTTATTTTATTATTTTTATTTCATTCGTTTAAAAGTTTCTGTCTGGTGAAACATCACAGGAGCAAACGAAAATACTACAGATCAATAAAGTACAAAACTTTATTAAACATTAAAACTTTTTTAGTTTAAAACTTTTCTTGAAACCGAACAGAATTGTTTCATGAAAACAAGATTTAAAAAAAAGTTTAAAAAAAATTGCAGACTTAACATGATTTTATTTTCCCAAATATTTACTTATTTTTGTTTGTTTGTTTGTTTGTTTGTTTTTAGTGAGTGATGATCTTTAGTCTGTAACACTCTAGTAATTATTATAAATAAAATAGATATAAACCCTTTTTACAGATCAGATTAAATATTTCCTTTTGCTCAACTTTATAAGTTTCTATTTATCGAGAAATTACAAGAATATTAATGTTTAAAAAATAGTTTAAATATTTGTGTCAATAATTTAATAATGTTTATAATAATATAAATCCTGTATACAAATAACTATGGTTAAAATGATAAGATCGATAAACGACATATCCGGGAAAAATAAAAATAAGACGTGCGAAAGTTTGTGACAGTTCATTTGTGAAATTCTCTGGTTTGTCCAGCAGAGGGCGCAAGAAAACAGTGAAGGGAGTTTAGACTGGAACAGATGTGTGGACTTTACTGTGATATGCAGTCTGAAGTCTGAAGTGACGTGTAGAATTTACTACCAATCTAAAAATAAAAAAATAAAAAAATTGAAAAAAGAAGACGACTAACAAGCCGCTGGTGCAGGTGAGAAAGTTACAAACAATTCAACGTCACGTGTAACACGTGAGACAACATTCGCACGAGGAAAAGTCGAGTGGAAACAAACAAACAAACAACAACAACAACAAAACAATTATATTCTTCACCGTAAAGTTTTTTTCTCCACCCTACGATTCGTGACTCTGGGTTTGGCTGCAGCTCTTTGATGATGTCATCTCCTTACTTACATCTCCTTGTCAGAATATGACAGAAGAGCACAACACAAATTCTCTCTTTATTCTCAGTTTAAAAGTATTCAGAACAGAACCTACCATATAAGGTCAAAAAGTCTCGAAAAAGTGTGTGTGTGTGTGTGTGTGTGTGTGTGTAGACTTAGCTTGGCTGCTTTATAGATAGTTTTCTAGTCAGTGATTCCAGACCAAAGCGCATCACTCAGTGCTCCAGTGAAATTAAAGTCCTGGCTGGAGAAAAAAAATATAGGGAGATTTTTTTCCCAGAATTCTGCAGTCTGGTGGTATTCCAGGTGGTATTCAATGTCCAGAAATTGGGTTCCAGAGCTGAAAATCTGATCACAAACCTCTCATCCAGAAACTTTCCAATTAAATAATATCAATTTAATTATACAAAATATTCTCTAATTAATTACTTTGGGTTTATAATTGAACTCCACTGAAGTGTGTGGAACACCGATGGCTTAGACACCTATGGCTTAGACACCGATGGCTTAGACACCGATGGCTTAGACACCTATGGCTTAGACACCGATGGCTTAGACACCGATGGCTTAGACACCGATGGCTTAGACACCGATGGCTTAGACACCGATGGCTTAGACACCGATGGCTTAGACACCGATGGCTTAGACACCGATGGCTTAAACACCTATGGATTAAACACTGTTAGATTAAACACTGTTAGATTAGACACTGTTAGATTAGACACTGTTAGATTAGACACCTATGGATTAAACACTGTTAGATTAGACACCTATGGATTAAACACTGTTAGATTAGACACCTATGGATTAAACACCTATGGATTAGACACTGTTAGATTAGACACCTATGGATTAGACACCTATGGATTAGACACTGTTAATTAGACACCTATGGATTAGACACTGTTAGATTAGACACCACCCACCCCCGAGACTGGAGACTCCTTCAACACATGCTCATAAAACAAACATTGACACTTTAACGGCATACGGTGAAGGAGCTGTTACTAGAGGTCTTCACGGGTCCACTTAGATCCGAAAACCCGAGGTCCGCCCCGAGACCCGAGCGGGTTCAGGTGTAAGAGTTTTACGTGTGCCTCGGACACGGGTTGGGTAAAATAATAGTGGCGTCAGGTAATTTAAAATAAATGAGTTTTTACCGAACAGACCTGAGAAGACCCGAACTACTGTATCTCGCGTGTGTGCATCGACTCGAGTCCTTTTCCAACCTCTCCTTTTGTCTTCATTAAAAAAAAAATAATTTATGCACGTCGGGTTCGGGTAAAAAGTGCTTCGGGTCACTTCGGGTCGGGCACATTTTTTAGACCTGAGAAGACCTCTAGCGTTACTATAGTAAAACTAGCATACAAACCTGTGCTACAGTCAGAGCTGCTGTTCTAGAGAATAACTCGGCTCTTCCTCTGGACCAATCACAGCGCAGAAGCCATCAGCGCTCGCCTGCACATGTCTGTACTTTACAGTGCGAATGTCTCCTGAACACACTGATATTTTGAGACAGGAAGCGAGAGCACTTTTGTTAAAACAGCGCTAAACATTTCGGGATTTACGACTTATTTATGTTTTTGCCATAAACACATGATGTTTAGTTTCGTGTCTTTCCTGAAAACTTCCCCTCACCGTATTTTTAGCCCAAACATTTAAAAAAAAAAATTCTCTTAATAATAAATAAATCTTGTTTCTAATCTTAGCAGCGGTAAAGTGTCGACGAATAAATCCCGCCTTGTCGATTCCGGCGGATCGTGTCGTCGCGCGTGGCGCCGGAGCTACGCGTCCGTGTGCTTTGACGGCTCTGTTGCTTTTCAAAACTCGTCAGAGCTTCAGTCCGTGTTTTCCTCTAAGTCGTCTTCATCATCCCCAACTTCTGTGCACCAGAGAAAAAAACAGTTTTGGGGGAAAAAACAGAAACGCAGCCGGATTAATTATAAACAGTGCTATTCAACAGCTGTTCTGGGTTTATTTTGGAAAATTACGCAGACCTGGGAAGGGTTTTCTTTGAACCTGACTCCTGTTATGCAAGCCCTTGTGCTCGAATTGTAAAGATGAATCGCAGTCAGTGGCTTTGAAAGGGTAAGTGGGAAGGAAGCGCAACCCTTTTTGTGATGATGAATAACAAAAGAGAGGGTAAAAACGCAGCAATGTGTTTGGCATGAGCGCCCGGGTCGCGCTTCACAAAGGTCTCGGCGTGTCGACGGCGGCTCGTCTCGCTCAGACATGTCACTTTCATCCTCGCTGCATCCGTTTGTTTCACACGAGCACAGGGACGAGATCGGACGTCTGAACCCACGCCGACATCATCACCCAGACTGCTGCTAGCTTCGTCTTCCTCATTCGCCTCACACATTATTATTATTATTATTATTATTATTATTTAAAATGTAATGTTGGTTCCATCAGTGGTTCTGTCCTGCCTTCATGAGCATCTTCATCGTCTCTGGCTAACAGCTGGTGTCTGAACAAAGCCCTAGTGTTTTCTGAGCATTTGGTTTCTTTCCTTAACATTTTTATAGCATTCCTCTGACTGATTCTGCCTCATTTCTTTGCAAAGGCTTAGTTTCATGTTTGTCCGTCCTGCAGAAACGTTATTACACTTTTTAGCTCCTTCGCTCTCTCTGTATTCGCGAGTTGTCTCCGCTTTTTTTCTCTGTCAGCTCCATGTGCTCTGATCTCCATGTCTGTGCTGGACTTGAGCTCCTCAGCTCCCTGTCAGCGCTTTGTCCCAAGTGCCTATCCCGAACTCCATGGTTCTGGAGCAGGTCTAGATGTATCTGTCTTAGCCATCTGAAGAACGCTTTGTAACTCAGCAGCAGGGACGGAGCGACCGCAGCTCAGTGATTTTGACCTGCTGCTTCATCTTACGGTGGTCCAGAGCTCTCCGTGTGTTGTGCTGCAAGATAAGGTTAATTTATATGCAATTTCTCACTCGTCCACTAGAGGGTGTCCCACTCATTTAGGCAGAATCACGTCAGACAGCTACGTTTCATTTGTTTTCTTAAAGCGAAGGTTGCGATGAAGTTTATTATTAGAAAACAATTGTCACAAACATTGCCTCGCTTCAGCGATGACATTTCAGCGTAGCACGAGTGCTAAAGTGCGGTGCGATGCAACGCGGCGTGCTCTATGTGCGACAGATTACAAAACAGTGAACTTCTTGTTCTTAAAAGAGACTTGACAAGCGGCACAAGACACCGATTTAAAAAAAGAAATCCTTTTCATTCCGGAGTTCACGTCACTTCTGATCGTCGCTGAAGGTCGGCGAGGCGAACGCGGATCGACGTATACGACCGGTTGCTATGGCGTCCCTGCTGTTGACAATGCTTCAGCTTCTTGTAATAAGTACAGCTATGATCTTTTGGAATATTCTGGCAAATAATTTTCTTCCCTTTTTTTTTTTGGCTTTTGCTTGTTTTTGCTGCATAAAAAACTAAAAGCTTCTGCTATGTGAGAACTGCGTGGTTGGACCTGATGGACTGCCTTGTTGCACTTCTGACCTTTGACCCCTTTTGTTTCACAGTTGTAGCTGTGAGGCCGGCGGGGTCTCTAAAGATCACACAAGCTAAAACTTTTCCTAAAGTGACTACAGGTAGAAACACCTCCTATCTGTGGTGGTGATGATGATGATGATGATGATGATGGGTCTAATGATGGTGGGATGTTGGATGTTTTTTTTGTTTGTTTGTTTTTGTGTTGTTGTTTTTTTCTGAGAATGGGGTTTGGTGATGATGATGGTGGTGGTGGTGGTGGTGGTTTCATCTAACACATGTTAACGACTTGTGATCCCATGGTGTTTTATCCAATCTGATCCACACTAATTGAGTGTATGACTAACACAGGGCTGAAGGGAGCAGAGCCGCACGGAGCCGCTAACCATTTCATCCGAACTTCTTTTCAATGGATTGGTATGATTTAGGGTTGATCAAGTTCACTGTTTCCCATAATGCTCTGCGCCAGGAGATGGCACCCGAAACTAACTGATACTTTTGTTTTTCAGAGTCGGAAATGGCGAACATCGTCTCCAAGGGAAAGGTAGTAGACCCAGGTACAGGCTAGTCTGTCTCAGCCCGGTGTACTCTAACACCACAAAATGTTCAGCATTTGTTTTTTATTGAACGTTCCGGTAATCGTCGTTTATCGATCTTCAGCAGCACACGTTCGGGGTTTGATTATCAAACACACAGTTAGAACGTTCAGCGTATTTGTTTACTCGCCATAGCTAACGTAAGTAACCTAGCTAGCTTTGTGTGTAGGTAGAATAAACAACCGAAATAGTTAGTAGAGTTTTCTGAATGCGACTATAATAATATGTAAATAAAAACAAAACCTAACTAAGTTATAACTATACACACTTACATGTTGCGGAAATGTTTTCGCAAGTACGAAGGCAACAGGAACGTTTTAATACCCACGTAGCGCAAGTCCTCCGTTATGCTCGTCGTCATGATTACGTTCAGTCGTAGTGAGACCATATCAGACGTGTAGTCTACAGTTATTAACATATTCCTCGGTCTGCGTGACTGTTGTGTTTGTATATTACGCAATGCTGTGTTGAAGTAATCCAGAGTACGAGACAGCTGTCCCCGTGTACGTCGTGGTACGGCTTTACAGGTTAACCGTTAGTCGGGTCGCAGCTCAGGATGTTGCGTTTCCTGTTTCTGCAGATGCTAAAAAAGTCCTGACGTAAACATGACCGTTTATTTGTGTTCCATTAATACACTTCATTTCCACAACATTTCAGCCTCTTCACCTGCTCTGATCATTTAAATCAAGCGTCAGCCTTCTGACCAAACATGGCTCCAAGCCCACGTGGGTCATTCTCGCGAATCAAAGCTAAAGCTGTTTTCCTGGATGTTGTTGATGAATGTTTGTCTACTCGTTCCAGAAACTCGCAGGGTCACGGCGTTCCGCTCACCACCCCGCTCTTCTCTTTCCCAGACTTTCCCGAACGACTTAAGAGCTGCGATCAAAAAAAAAAAAAAAAAAGGATAAACCGTAACTGTCAGTAACTCTAACGGATGCTGGATTTCATGCTATTTTTCACGATAACTCATGATAACAGCCCATAAACCAGCTCCTCCTCTTAGCTTTCCATCAGCATGGACCTTAATGACCTTCACCTTGACATTTGTTCACAAAACTTCAGTCATGTGCGTGTGTCTAGTGCGGGTTTGCTAATGCTATGGAAAAGTCACGTGAACGTAAACCAGAAACGTTAACGCATCCGTTTGACAAATTATTCCTTAGAAGAGAGCCATTCGAGTGCATATGGTTGTGTAGCTACATAAAATTCTGTTAAAATACTTATTTAAGCCTAGAGAATAAACTCCAGGGTGTATTTCATGCTGATGGTCAAATCAAGAGGAAATGTTTGATTTCCAAACTATTTCTGTCAGTGTTCTGCTTTTTTTTTTTTATCTGAAGTTTTTAAATATATAAATTTTGGGCTAAGCTGAAAATCTGAACGTTACAAAGGACCAGAGCACCACATAACACATTTTAGTTCTCGAACCAATTCCGTCACAAATTACCTCAGTTCCAGGTTGGGAAACATGAAAGCGCCCCCTGTTGGTCATCATTTCCTTTGTCAAACACTCGCCGTGTTTTCTTGACTCGGTTAACCGACACTATCGAGCCGTCGTTTACACTGCAGACACAAACCACTAGCTACAATCATCAACAGGAAACGTGTTTTAACTTGTAGTCTATCGCTAAAAATCGAAACATTAGCTAACGTCGTTTACCGGATTAGCACAGTGGCAGGACGCCATTTCTGCACACGTTGTCTAGACGTCATTTCGTGTCGCAGTTAACGTTCTGAAGATTCTGTTTCTGTTTTCACTTTTGGTAAGTGGGAATATCGCCGCATGGACGTCGTTTTCCGAATTAGCGCAAGTCAAAACATTGTTTTTGCGCTGAATTCACAGAACGCACATAATCCATTTTGTTATTTTTGGATATATTTTGGTTCTGTTGCCTCCGGGTTACACCTCTGTTTTCAGTTTGACGGTGAATTGTAGCTAAAATGTGAAACGTAAAAAGTTCTACTTTTATCTAAAGAAGCAAACAAAGACACTAAACATTCTTGCTGACTGAAAGTTTGCGTACACGTGAACTATTTTGCACCAGACTCTTCTTTTTCTTTCCGTTAGTTATCCCTCTGCTGTGATCTCTAACTTGTAGCTACTATTTCCTGTCTACGTCTCTGGGATCCCGCTAGGCTTAATCCTCGGCTCCGTTATTTTTGGGGCTGCACCTCTTTACTTTTGCCTGTGCAGTGATTCTGTTGTGCAAATCTAACGCTGCATCTTTCACCAGCTTCTTTTCTCCTCCTCCTTCGCCTTTTTTTTAAAAAAATTTTTTATTCGATCATTTCGAACTGGTGACAGCAAGGTGCATTACAATTCAGACAGCCTTACCATTTCAGCTCTAGCACAGTTTTGACTAACGGGTTGCATGTCTTTAAGAGGAAATCGAGTTTCTTAGCTGCTACCGAACGCGTTTTCCTGATTCTGTAGCACTAGCTGAGCTTCACTCACTTATCTTCTGGCTTCATTTTGACTAGAAACAAAAAACGAGGCTTTTCTTGCCGTTTCTTTCTTTTCTCTCATTGCACATGTTTTTCTTTTTCTGTCCATGGAGCTTTTGAGGTTTGATGGTGAGGAATGTTCTGGCTGGCTGAAACTAACTCTGCTTCTTTCAGTCGCACCTTTAGCTTTGTGGCCGTATCACAGCAGAAGTTTTCTCTTCACTAGTGTTCATCCTGCCATGGCCTCATCCTCATTAGTCTCTCTCTCTCTCTCTACAGCGTTCGATAACCAGGGCTTTCTTCTGACGCTGGACGCAAAGCTGTAAGTCACCTTTATTCATTATTAACTTATGTGTAACTGCAAGTTTTTTCATCATCAGCACGGGATGGTGTTAAAGAGGGTTGTACCGTAGCATTAGCAATACTGTCATTTTTAAACGACTGGGTAGCTAATCATCAATATCTAGCTAGCTTGGTGGTTATCAGTCTTTTTGGAAAATAAAAATAATAATAATAATAATAATAATAAAGAAATAATTTATAGCTTTCAGTATCCTGTGATTAGGTAACCAATCAGACCACAGGGTCTTCTCTCCGGTGCTTCATTAACCAATCAGACCACAGGGTCTTCTATCCAGTGATTAGTTAACCAATCAGACCACAAGGTCTTCTCTCCGGTGATTAGGTAACCAATCAGATCACAGGGTCTTCTATCCAGTGACTAGGTAACCAATCAGAACCACAAGGCCTTGTCTCTGGTGCTTCATTAACTAATCAGACCAAAAGTTCTTGTCTCTGGTGCTTCATTAACCAATCAGACCACAGGGTCTTATCTCTGGTGCTTCATTAACTAATTAGACCGTAAGTTCTTCTCTGAGGTGCTTCATTAACCAATCAGTCCACAGGTTCTTCTATCCAGTAAAATTCATATCCATAAAACTGTTCTCAATAATTTCGTGTTCCTCACCACGTTCTTGACACAATGTTGGTTTGGATCTTGGTTTATTCTACATCACTGTCCTTTGTGAACTTCCTTCTCCGGTCTGCTCTGCTCTTCACGCTTGAAAGTTCTCCTGACATCCAGATCTTCTACTATCCCATCTTTCCAAATGGATCTCTTCCTGCTTCTTCCCAACATTCCCTTGGATTTGGTCCTGCATAATGTTTTCCTCTGTCTCTGATTAATTCATTCAGATTTTCCAGCCTCACGATGGCCTGCTTTACATACACCGTGTCTTCCAGTTGAGAGACTCCAGATGCAAAAGCCACACATGGAAACGACTCGAGATCTTTTATTTTGTACCATGCGCATGAATGCAACATTAGTAATAATACGCCAAGCAGCCAAGTGTCCAGTCGCTATTGGTCGATTGAAAACAGGATAATACTCCTCTAATACTCTTATAAACAAAAGGAAAGTGGAGATTTGAAGCTTCTGGAACTCTTTTAGATTAGATCTCATACCAGCGATCAGCGAGTCCGCCCGCATTAACGTTAAAGTACGCCGGTTCCATTCTGGCTTGTTCCGCGCACACCGGTCACCCGGTTTGCCAATCAGGGGAATGTCGGCGGTCGAATCCGACGGCGGAGTAGAATCCTGTCTGCGGTTCGTTTTAATTCGTTCACTCATCTAGCGTTCACTTTTCACACGTCTTCGTAAAGTCAGCAGATTATTAGACTATACTACAGACTCTGCTAGCATGCTAACCCGATCTCCGATTCCGCTTGCTAGCTCCGTTCACACATGACACGACGAACGAGGCTAGGCAAAAGGAGGCGTTATACAAATGGAAGGTTAGCGCATTAATCATCGCACCACTCGAGTCCAGCTGGCGCTTCGATTTCTCCACTGAAATATGATTGGACTTCTGTGACACAGTGACCACGAATCTGTTTCCTGCCTCAGATGCATGGAGAACTTTTGTAACCTCCGAGTTACAGATGATACGTGACATCTTTCCAGGAATCTTTTTCCCTCGGTGGAAACATACGTTCAAATTTCAGCTCACGTCACTGTATGAAATATTTCTCCAGTTAAAGACGTTTCAGCTCGTCCTGTGGCGCCGATCTGTCAGGGCCGTGTAGATGCCTAGCATAACACGTCACGTCGCTTCTCACGTGTAAATACCACCATCACCATGACAACCTGCTCGACACGTCATCAGAACGAACACTACAGGAAAAAGCCGCGATCTCCCCGAGGGGCGAAGAGCAAATTTACGTCAGTTTATGTGACTTTAGTCCTTTTATGGTTATTAAGAAGGTCACGATCCAGTGATCCAGAAACAGGGTTGATTTTAAATCTTGTACAGATTTTGTTTGTTGGCCTCGAAAAGATATAAAGTTCATAGAAAGAGACAGTGAATAAAACCTTTAGGCTTAGCGCTGAATACAGAACGTACACACAGAGGAATTTCAATCTGTTTCTAGTTGCGTCATGTGTAACGACGGAAAAGTCCGGTGACGTTTCGGTCCGATCGTCCGTCCGTCCCTCCCGTCCCTCGTTCACGAGCTTTTGTTTTAAAATCGAAGCGAATCAGAGCGGCGTTTGCGTTGCACAACGGAGCGGTTTGTTTTGTACGATTGTACGTTTGGAGGCTGTTTGGTGTCTGTTTCCATTCGTGATCCTGATACAGCAGTCAGCTTTGATCTGCTTTAATGGACTTGACTTTTCTCATGGTGGTCCAGCTAGAGCGTGTCCATCCTCACCCACTTCTGTCTCTGTGCTCCTGACCACCACACACACACACACACACACACACACACACACACACACACACACTCGTCCCCCTGCACTCTGTTTATTTAAACTGCTAACATTGTGTATTGCAGGTTATTAATGACTTACAAAATATTTCATCTTCATTCTCGTGTCTTCTCCTAAAGGACTGGGTTTTTTTTCTTCTGTCTGTTTTTTATATTTTGTTGTTTTTTTGCCTGTTAACATTCAGGAGGAGCTTCACTGTGTGTCGTACAACTTCAGGAGACTTTTACACGTCAGCTCCGTCTGGGGTTTAATAATAATTAATCATTCCGTCACCAAACACAGAAAATGTGCATGATTAAAAAGTTTTATTGGAAATATCGTGATTCAACACCAGATCGTATGAAAAGACAATAAAACACCAAATCACAGAATTTTCTTTCTTTCTTTCTTTCTTTCTTTATTGTTTGTTTGTTTGTTTGTTTGTTTGTTTTTTATGGCCCTAGGCCGTAACTGATAAACCAGACGAGAGATATATTGTTTATTTAATATAGCTATTTTAATATGACTAATATTAATCATTGATGTTTTTAAACTAAGCCAGAAATGAGTAATGTGCATAAAACACTTAAAATTAAATAATACGAAAATACGAGAATAAACTAAAAGTCAGAAGTAAATCAAAGCCAATGACGTGTCGATTGTTGTTTATTCTTATTTTGTATTAAGTACTTATTTATTGTATTTACTTTTTTTTAACTTTATTTATGTATTTAAAAGGTCTTCAGGTAAAATGATGACTGATTTTTTTTTTTTCTTTTTTTTTAAATTATCATCATTATGAATGTCTTCAGCCCGGTGGAGTTGGTGCATCAGTACGGGAACCTCAGCACCGGAGCCTGTAAACCCGGCTACGCTGCCGCCAAGATGGCCGCTATCTTTCCAAAGTAAGAACTGATTTCCATCATTTAAAGCTAAAGATGTTTAAGATTTCAACAAGGTAGAAATAAAATCACGCCGTCGACGAAGACGAGGTAAGTGTTAGGTGGAGATGTAAAGATCACAAGTATGTATCACAAGTGTGTGGGATCGACGTGTAACACTCCGGGTCTGGGTGGAGAACAAGGAACAATTCATAATGTGCTTTATTTTATGTCTTTTACCTTTTAACCACACACACACACACACACACACACACACATCTCTGCTTTTTAATCCTGGCTACAGCTCAGTGCAACACACAACATCAGTTTAATTCCCTGCAGGTGTGCAGTTCTTGCGGCTCACCTTCTCTAGCTCCGCCCTCCATTCACAAGACCTCGCTTCCACCACATAAAACACACTTTATTTGTTGCTGAGACACAGATTTGTTCCTGTGTTGACAGAAAGTCATGTCTGCGTTCTGTACATGCTTCAATTATATACCAAGTCACAGCCAGATGGTGAAGACGTACCTCGTAATACGTCTTCCCCGAGCGGCCAATCGCGTGCTAGTGTGTTGATCGCGCGGCATCGAACACAGAACTCTCTTGCTTCACAAACCCTGCTGTCTGTCACCCTGATCACGTGACGTTGGTTTTAGTATTCTACATAGAGGTGTGTAACGTCTGCAAAGACTACGCTGTATTTTATAGAATAGGCATTAGTGAGAACTTTAAGTGTTTTATATTCCATCAAAATTTTGGTTAAAATTTGCAAGTAATAAATAAATAAATAAAATAGATTAATTAAATAAATAATAAAAATAAATAAATAATAATAATAATAAACAAACAAATAAATAAATAGATAGATAAATACTATAAAGTGACGCTTGTGCTTTAACCGAAACCCATAAAAGTTCTGAGCACATGTCAGAGGACATGGTTTTTATGGTTTTTGGTATGTTCCTGAGATCCTAGCACAGATGCAGCATACACAACCTTCACGTGTAGGTCATGTGACCTTCCTGAGATCAAACTCACGGTGTGAAGTCCTACTCCCCGGTCTGAGCGCTCAGAAGACCTACACGTTCAGTTTGCGTTACTGTGATGTCATTTTTAGCGTACACCATGAAGACACGCCCACTTCTAATCTGGGAACCTAATCCCAGTTTATTTGTTCAGAGCTTTCATTACATCCAGTGATCCTTTCTCTTTGCACTTCCTGCTGTTCCCTTTCACTCCTCTGAAGACTTTGGCTCCTGAATCTGACTCACCACCTGACCTTTAAGGAGAGCCGCCACGCCTTTGGATTCCCACAAAGCTTCTGTTGTCAGCGTTCGCCTCGAAAGCCGTCCGTCAGTGGGAATGACTCAGCGACCTCGGCTTAATCAGATCTGTGGATGGCACGATGATCTGCCATGATGTCACCCGTCTCCATTTGTTCCCCATCTTCAGATCGATCTCCAGCATCAGACGGCTATTGTTGCGGCAAAGTCGCTTTCTTTTCTCTTTGTCGCGGCGCAAGTCAACAAGACAATGTTCCGTTCAAGAGCTTCATTTTTCTCTCGCTGCTGAGGACGAGTTTGGAGATGAACTCTTGTCAGGGTCATGTGACCTCACATCACAGTCACCGTTTGACTGGAACACGTTCGGTCGACTTCTCAAAACATTTCAAAATAAAAACTACAGAACATTTGTGTTGTCTTTATTCGGACAGCACCGTTTTCTCCGGTGTTGTTCAGGGGAAAAAACCTTGTCACTAAGCTAGGTTTCGGTGTCAAACGTCAGCAGCAGAGAACCAATCACACGGCCAGATGTTCAGAGGGGTTCGTTAGTGTTCTGTTCTAATCACCTTCATGTAATAATTAATGATGAAAGTAAAAAGAAAATGAAGTTCGGGAATGAAAGCATAAGAGAAGCGAAGTGAAGAAATATTTCCCCCGAGTCACAGAAACAGAGCCGTGAGGTAATTAAAGGCCGAGACGTTAATGAACAACGTTTGGTGTTAAAGGCTTTCTCAGTGCATCTGTAATGAACACACCAGGAACTGCAGGGTTTTAGACTAATGGTTCCTGTGTCTCTGTGTCTGTCTGTGTCTCTGTCTGTCTGTCTGTCTGTCTGTGTGTCTGTCTCTCTCTCTGTCTGTCTGTGTGTCTGTCTGTCTGTGTGTCTGTCTCTCTCTCTGTCTGTCTGTGTGTGTGTCTGTCTCTCTGTCTGTCTGTGTGTGTGTCTGTCTCTCTCTCTGTCTGTCTGTGTGTGTGTCTGTCTCTCTGTCTGTCTGTGTGTGTGTCTGTCTCTCTCTCTGTCTGTCTGTGTGTGTGTCTGTCTCTCTGTCTGTCTGTGTGTGTGTCTGTCTCTCTGTCTGTCTGTCTGTCTGTGTGTGTCTGTCTCTCTGTCTGTCTGTGTGTGTGTCTGTCTCTCTCTCTGTCTGTCTGTGTGTGTGTCTGTCTCTCTCTCTGTCTGTCTGTGTGTGTGTCTGTCTCTCTGTCTGTCTGTGTGTGTCTGTCTGTCTCTCTCTCTGTCTGTCTGTCTCTCTCTGTCTGTCTGTCTCTCTCTCTGTCTGTCTGTCTGTCCCCCCCTCTGCCCCCTCTCTCTGTCCCCTCCCCCCTCTTTCTCTGTCTCTCTCTGTCCCCTCCCCCCTCTTTCTCTGTCTCTCTCTCTGTCTCTCTCTGTCTGTGTGTGTCTGTCTCTCTGTCTGTCTGTCTGTGTGTGTGTCTGTCTCTCTGTCTGTCTGTGTGTGTGTCTGTCTCTCTGTCTGTCTGTCTGTCTGTGTGTGTCTGTCTCTCTGTCTGTCTGTGTGTGTGTCTGTCTCTCTCTCTGTCTGTCTGTGTGTGTCTGTCTCTCTCTCTGTCTGTCTGTGTGTGTGTGTCTGTCTCTCTCTCTCTCTGTCTGTCTGTCTCTCTCTGTCTGTCTGTCTGTCCCCCCCTCTGCCCCCTCTCTCTGTCCCCTCCCCCTCTTTCTCTGTCTCTCTCTGTCCCCTCCCCCCTCTTTCTCTGTCTCTCTCTCTGTCTCTCTCTGTCTGTCTGCCCCCCCGCCCCCTCTCTGTGTCCCCTCCCCCCTCTTTCTCTGTCTGTCTCTCTCTGTCTGTCTGTCTGTCTCCCCTCTCTCTGCCCCCCCCCCTCTCCCTCTATCTCTCCCTCCCTCTTTCTCTCTCCCTCTCTCTCTCCCTCTCTGTCTCTCCCCCTCTCTCTGCCCCCCCCCCTCCATGGTGGGATAAGTATGGCAGTAGAAGTGAGGGGGACGCAGCCCCAGTGTTAGTTAAGTTAAATCCTTGGCCTGCTCCTGGAATCCAATTTATTTTCAACACCTCCCCTTCTCCGCTTTCCCAAATTGTTTGCATTGGAGTCTTAAATCAAATGTCTGTGGTGAACTTGAGCAGGCGGTTATAAAAATACAGCCCTGAGTGAGAGATAGGCGTGAGGAAATGAGCACAATGTGCCCAGGCCTAATGTTCAGGAACCTTTACGACAAGCAGTGCTGTGTGTGTGTGTGTGTGTGTGTGTGTGTGTGTGTGTGTGTGTGTGTGTGTGTGTGTGTGTGTGGACCCACCGTTCTCGGACTCTCGTTATTTATAATGTGGGTTTGCCCGAGTCCCAAAAGCCACATGGTAATTAATCACGGTTTGTTTTGGCAGGGTCTCCCAGCGTCTGTTATTGTCAGGTGATACGAGGCGAGCGCTCGGCCTCTCTGACCGCCTCTCTCTCTTTCCCTCTAAACTCTGACACATTTTCTGGCCCTTAAACAATTAGTATAATATAAAAAAAAAATCACACTTTTATCTCGCTGCGTTAACCGCAGGTGCCAGGAGTCGTGTTTATCATCTCCTTCGCTTCATTTCCCCTCATTGCACTCGTTGACATTTTTATTCATTCTGTTTCTTTTTCCCTGAGATTTAAGTCGTAGGGAATAAAACCGATGCAGATTTTAATGTTCTCACTCTGCAGTTGATTGTTTTCCTGTATCACTACTTCCTGAAGTGTATTAAAATACATTTATGGCTGTGGGTTATTTTTGCTATTACTTACCTTACAGCAGCTAGAAACATTCTCTTCATCTCCATCCAGTCTGATTTCTTCTTTCTTTTTGGTATTAATAAAACAAAACAGAAAAAAATTAAAAACAGTTTGTCACATCACTAAGAACCATAAGTGGTGGGGCGAAGTCCTGGCCTAATGGTTAGAGAGTCTGACTCCTAACCCTAAGGTTGTGGGTTCGAGTCTCGGGCCAGGCAATACCACGACTGAGGTGCCCTTGAGCAAGGCACCGAACACCCCAACAGCTCCCCGGGTGCCACAGCATAAATGGCTGCCCACTGCTCCGGGTGTGTGTTCATGGTGTGTGTGTGTGTGTGTGTGTGTGTGTGTGTGTACACTTTGGAACAAATTCTGAGTATGGCTCACCATACTTAGCCGTATGTCACTTCACGTCACGTCATAAACTGCTCTGTCCATTTTGAAGACTTTCCAAAGCGCTGACTTTGGACACCAGGATCGTTCTTCCAGAATGTCTTCTAAACAACCGAAACATTGTGTGTAACATCCTGTGAACGAGTGGTTACTATAGAAACAAGAACGAATTACAACTTTCTGGATCAACAGAGATGTAAAACTAAACGAACTCTATGTAAAGGATCAGAACTCAACAGCACTGTGTTGTAAATATCTTTTACATTTCACTGGAAACATCTTTCTAATCAAATCCATATAGCACGAGTGGTTTTTATTTTATTTTTTTATTTTTTTTGTACCAGAAATCTGGTCATATTTAAAAATGAGAAAAGACTGTGGAGTGTTAAAGCCAACGACGTGGACGGGAAGAACTGGAGCTATGAGGGTCATGAAAACAGACATGGACTTGGTGAGCTGGCTTTACAGAAGCTGCATGTAGAGCAAGCGCATGGATCATGTCTTCATTTTCATCTGGAGAAACTTGGAGAACTTCATCATACAAAGATCTAATTCTAATTTATTAGGATCTGGTTAGAAAGCGGGGGGGCACGGTGGCTTAGTGGTTAGCATGTTAGCCTCACACCTCCAGGGTTGGGGGTTCGATTCCCACCTCCGCCTTGTGTGTGTGGAGTTTGCATGTTCTCCCCGTGCCTCGGGGGTTTCCTCCGGGTACTCCGGTTTCCTCCCCCGGTCCAAAGACATGCATGGTAGGTTGATTGGCATCTCTGGAAAATTGTCTGTAGTGTGTGTGTGTGTGAGTGAATGAGAGAGTGTGTGTGCCCTGTGATGGGTTGGCACTCCGTCCAGGGTGTATCCTGCCTCGATGCCCGATGACGCCTGAGAATTCGGATAAGCAATAGGAAATGAATGAATGGATGATTAGAAAGATTTTTCGGGTGAAATGGAGACAAGAAGTAAAGTGTAAGCCTTTGGATCAGTCTTGTGATCTCCCTCGTACTCATTATACAAGTTATTCCACAGTCATTTACATTCCTGACATTTCACAGACTCTTATCCAGAGTGACTTACATTTTTATTTCAATTCATGCAACCGAGCAATTAAGGTTTAAGGGCCTTGCTCAGGGGCCCAGCAGTGGCACTTTGGTGGACCTGGGATTCGAACTCACGCCCTTCCGATCAGTAGTCCAACACCTTAACCACTAGGCTACCTTTCTCTTTTTTGGGGGGGTTTGATTCCTCGTAAAATTTCCTACAAAGCTTTTCTTATTTTAATCCATGTCTGATTTCTGTGAAAGTGCTAAAAGCTTAGTTTGAAATTGTCTCAGAAATTCATCTTCGTCTCACCGTCGTCTCACCGCAGTCTCGTCCTCACTGCTGCGAGATGGTTTACCTTTTTATAACCTGAAATAAAAAGAAATAAATAAAAAACAGAAGACGCTAAATCTAGGTCCTCTGTGCATTCTTTGATTTTGTCTTTCTGGTGGAAAAATCCAGCCACAGAGTTATTGCTTTTTTTTAGACAAGACTCATAAGTCGAACTCCAAACAAGATGCTCCTGTCCTTTTTCTCTCAAACTCAGGACGAAGGACGGCTTGCGAAGGACGAAGGGCAGATGTTTCGCACGCTGGATAATCCTGATGCTGTTTTGTCCCCTAAAGATCCCAGTTTGAACCCCAGAGCAGAAACCTGAGCGAGGTTATTTTGGAGGTTATCTGAATAGAAGAAAAGCAGGAAACGAGTGTAAAGTGGAAATCCGGATTGGAAACTGGAGCCAATCCAATGATCACACAGCACTGAGTGCCCTGGGCGTGATTGACTCAAACACTTCCTTAAAATTTCCTATTTGTGTTCCTTTAAAAGTTCTGGAAAGCCCAACGTGCCAGGGTAAAGGATCGGAGAGGGGACGTGGGTCAGAGGTGGGCGCATCCATCCTGCGCTGGCTTTCCAGGAGCAGAGAGAACTCTGTGTGTGTATGTGTGTATGTGTGTGTGTGTGTGTGTGTGTGATTGATTTGTAGACGCTTCAACCTAACTGTCTCAAACCCTGACCAGAGGGTCACAGCACAGACGAGCCAGGAACGTTAACCTCTCACAGAAAAATGCTCGATTAAAGACTCGCCAGGCTCCAAGCGTCTGGCCTGAGAAGCCCAGTTTACAGATCGCAGGACGAGGATCGTCGACCCACAGCGACGGGAACAAAGCTGCGCTCAAGTCAGCGCCAAGGTTTAAGAGTCATTGGAATTCTTTACATTTAACCGCATCTTGTAAGACAAAATAAAGACGAAGCAGTTTAATTCGTTCCAGTATAAATGTTTTTACCAGGAACCAGGAAGGATTCTGGATGTTTTTTGGGGGGCGTCGACGTTTCAAAGCGTACCACCGTTTTGTTCATCATTCAGGAAAGTCTGCAAACCAGGAGCTTAACACTTGAAGCCATGCATGTTCATGACAGGTTTTACTCAGGCATATGTCTAAATCTTCTCCAGTGACCGTAACAACCGTGTCCCTGTGAAACAGGAAGTAACAAGGCAACCAATCACGTTACTCAGTGTGTGAAGAGCAGCTAGCTTCCACACCTGATGTAGATCGGTTAAAGCAGGAGCTCCATCCTACCACCCGATAAACTTACCGATCAGAAAAGCAGAGTAACCGAAGGGGAAAGGACGCTAGACGGGAAAGTTTAACCTAGGACCAGAGTTTGACTTGTAAATTCGCAAATCATTGGAATTGGGATCTGAAGTGGGCGGAGTCAATGGGAACACGTGTACGGATCACTGCGTTGAGGTTGCAGACTGGGCTGACGAGGTTTTACACAAATCTAGAAATTGTTTCATACGTTTATCTCACAAACTTGCAGATGATTTTTTTGAAATTCTTTGTAAGTGCAAAGTTGAGTCGTCACCTATACACACACACACACACACACACACACACACGTCTCCATTCTGACCTTCTGACACCTTGTCTTTCCTCCTTACAGGTTTGTAAAGCCAGCACCTATGTTTCTTGACCGGAGCTTTAAGCGATTAGCGAAAGTCAACAACTATTCACCTCCGTTTGGATTGAAAACACAAGGTATGCACTTTTTTTTTACTTGTGATTATCATTCTTCTTTTTTTTTTTGTACATGAGCCGTGTGAGTGCATCGGCTTTATTTAGACTTGGACTTATTAGTGTAGTAGAAACGAATCCAAGACCAGGGCCGAGCTGAGCCGAGCAGTCGAGGATTAAAATAAAATTGTAAAAACAAAAGGATGACAAAGCCGAGAGGGATAATGAGGAATCCAAACGAAGGACACCATCGAGCGAGCGTAGCGTAGCGTCACGCTACCTAAGCGCACAAGCTCCATTTTTATTTAAAGCAATGTTTATTTTGTGGAAGTAACAGCTTTAAGAGCTCCATATGTGAGGTTAGGTAACGCAGACCGTCATCTTTCCATCATCAAAGAGCAAAGAATGTTCCTCCTTAAAACATCCCACGTGAAGAATGGTGCTATTGTGGCAATCCCTTTGTGCCTCCACAGGTTGAGGTAATGGTGTATAAATCCATGGACTCGCTGGGGTTGTTAGCCTGAATGTGCTTTTTATCACCAACCACAGCTGCTTGAAAATCTCCGATTAGATCTGATCTAGAAAGATAGCTTAGATACGAGCGCTCGGGCACATTTTCCAGCGCAGCGAGACGACCCGAGCTGAATGTAGTCTTTGTGCGGCGTGGAGGCCAGCCACGTCCGCATGCACCGCCGCTTTGTAAAGAGAGCGTCCCGTGTTTACATTACCACCGGTTTCTCTTTTCTCCACGCATCGTGGGAGCAACGGACCTTTGCTTTGAGCTTTATTCGCTCAGAGACGTGATACGTGTGGGTCGTGAATAGAGGACTACAAAGAGCTCGGGTATGAGAGGAGAGATAAAAATAGATGCCGCTACCACCGCCAGTTTTAGCGTAAACGCTTTCTTTTATCCACCCACGACTGTGAATTCTGCTCCGAAGGGAAAACATGTCCTCGGGTAACTGGAGTCAGGTGAAGAGGAAAGAGAAAGTGTTCGAAATGTACTGCCGCCCAAAGCTTTAGTCTGTCGGCAGGATGGCGGGAAACACGGCGAAAGTACGACGGAGATTTTCATCATCAAGGGCCCGGTTTCAGTAATCCGACACCTTCACCACTGGGTTGCCAGATCCTCAAATATTACAACAAATATTACCACATTTTCTCCATACGTTTGCTTGTTTGTTTATTTATTTGTTTATTTTTATGAAAGTCTAAAATTCCATTCAGCTTTGTGGAAGATCGACGAAGTTCCCGTTGTCACTTGCGTTATAGCAGCTAGAAACTGTCATGTTTTATTTTTCTATCAAACTTAAAAAGAAAAAAAACACGACTTGTTACGTCACATTGCCGAGGAACCACAAAGGAACATAAACTCCTCTGGGCCGAAGAAGTCGGAAAGCTCACGGTTGTTATAACTTTTCTTCTCTCTGATATACAGCCCTGACAGCGGAGACTACCTTCTGTACATGTTAAAAATGTCTCGTCGCATTCGGACGAGCGCGTGGATGTCCGTCTCTCACACGACTTTGCACAACTGTTTTCCGTGCTCCTTCGAGATGAGTCACGTCTAGAAGCGTAAAGAAGAGAAGAGTGGCCTTGTGAGTTGTTCTAGTGTGTGTGTGTGTGTGTGTGTGCGTGTGTGTACTGAATAGACACACACACTTTTTTGATGACTCATTCTACAAGCAGCTCAAACACTCCAATGATTATTCGGACTTGTCGAAGCAGGGGAAATTCTCTCCGCATCGATTTCCAACAATCTGAAAGTGTTTTCATGTGAAGCCGGGGCTTTTTCTCAATAGCTCACGCTCTGATATTCACTTTGCCAAAACAGTCGATTTTGCAGGTGAGGGGTTCATTTGTTCAAACTGCCTGCAGAGATGCTTGGATGAAGTGTTTATCCCATTATGTGAAAACGATTAGTAACCATCGCTCTTCGCAGTTTTTTGTGAGGAACCTGTCGGCGTACCTATTGCCGACCCCCACCCGATGTCGGTGTGGTCCTCGCACTGTTTACGCTTAGGCCTCGGTGATGCTTGATGGCAGCTGTCGACAATTCATCCAAACACTGACCGCTGGCATTGACTTCACCTCCTTCTAATCATCAATCCTCCGGCTCAGGCAGGATTCCCTACAGCAGGAATTCGGACCCAGAGAAACTCCCGTTTGTTAATATCTTTCAGAACGTTTTAATTATTAATACCCAGCTATTTCATTCATTCCGTTTAGCCTCAGCCAGGCTGAACTACATCTGTCAGGGGCACGATAGGTAGTTATTACTCTGCTCAACACACACTCGTACACAGGACGCCGTTAAGAGCGGTGTTACTGCCAAACTCTACATCTGTGTAATGTTTCTCACACGTTCAGGGACACATCAGAAATATTGTTACTCGGGGAGAAAAGTGCGAAGCGTTATAATGCATGGCGGAAGTGCGACAAAAACAAAAAAAAGCGTCGCTCGTGGAAGGAGTTTCCATCGTCAGCGCTTTGTAACAGTCAGAGTTTATATTTTTAGGTTACATTTATGTTACTTTGAAGAACAACCCGGTTGGTCGATGTTTGTTTTTAAACCGCAGTACAATCCAAACCGTACGGTACACTATGGCGGAGCGTATCGGTTGTAGTTTTGCTGAATTAGCCACGTCTGCTCGCGCGGTGCCGTAAAGTGCTCGGTGAATAATTAACATGCCACCGTTGTTTCCATTGCTGGGAAGTCACATCTTTCCAGAGATATCGGAAGACGAAGCACAAGGTGTTCTCGCAGTAAACGTTCCACATGGGCATCAGAAGAATGCTCACTATGGCCAAACATCTCGATAAATTTAGCCGGTGAGCTGACACACTCGCGGTGTCTAACGGCATTAAATTGCAGGCTTTGTCACAGGAATGCTCTTTGTTTAAACATTCCTCTTTTACAGGCAGTTTTTTCCATCACCTAGATTCCGTTTGTTAACAAAGCTTCCAGCGGCACACGGGCTCCCGCTTTGGCGCCACAACACATTCGTCTCTCTCCATCAGGGCGTCTCCGAGAGCTGCATGTTTGATATTAGAAAACTATGCAGTCGGTTTGTTCCGACGCTCCATTGCATTCACGCGATTGTCTTTCTGTTTCTCTTTGCAGAAAAAGTCATAGACACTATATTAACTGCTACAAAGACTTTTGGACTGAGTCCAGTACTTGAAAGGTAAGTGTGAGAGGTCTCAATTCTCACCTTCTTTTTTTTTTTTTTTAAATTAACCACGCCTGCTGCTAATTTGGTTGAGCGTATGCTAGTTTATTACCACGTCTGCCCAGCTGGGTGATATTTTACATTTTTAAATGAAATTTTAAATGGTTTCCATCCCAACTCGCAGCCACTGAGACTCACTTTTAGAACAGACCCAATGCCAACATTCTGTTTTTCTGACATTCAAACAAAGGCTTAAATTTAAGCTTAAACAACTTTGACCTGTGTGCACATGCTTCCTGATAGAGCGAAGACTTTCTCACTGATGCCGCACTTAATTAAACACTAATACTGTAAAATAGCAAAAAATAAAAACAGCATTAAAAAGTCGTCTGGATTACAAACAAATCGAACAAAAAAAACACATTTGTGGCATTTTCTGTAAGCCGCTTAGTCATTAATGGTGATGCTGAAATAACTGATGTGTGAAATAAACCTTTTGTCTGGATCAGAGCTAGCGCCGGTGCTGGTTCAAAGTTGGTTCCACTGGCGAATCTTCTAAGAACCTGTTTGCCTTTCCATCAGTTAGAGAGGCATCACAGAGCCGAGTCTGAAGTCACTGTACACGTGTCACGTTACACAGCAACGTTAGCACAGCAAACACAAACACAACAACAATGGCGGATGTTGCTTTACTGTTAATGCTCACGGCTTTGTGAACCTACATCGGCATCCAAACGCGGCAAATTTTATATTTTATTTTTTCAGCTTATTCTATTTAATTTTTTATCATTAACACAGAAAAACGTTAGCCTTAGCATGTAGCTACCTACTATCATGTGTGCTGATAACTGAGCATATTACGGTAAAGTAAAAGTGTATTAAACATTATTATACTTTACATTATCAAATGCGCTAACAGTAGCCCCGCCCACAGCCCCGCCCACAGCTTCTGACGCAAGCGGTTCTGAAGTCTAAACCATCAACGTTTTGGTGCTACTTAAGAACCACTTTTCCTGGTTCGGAGCCGGTGCTTTGGCGGTCGAAAAAGAAAGAACTGGTTCTAAATAATAAAACCCCTCGTATGACATGGCGTAGTTTCTGCACCGAACCTGCACTCAAACTGCCTCGGTGGAAAAGGGGCATCTGTTTGCCAAAGGTCATAAAACTCTCCACATAAGAACGGACTTTTCTACATCGATCAGCACCAATTTCATAACTAGCTGTAACGCTTTACATGTTTATATGATCGTGATTTATTTTTTTTTCCCTTTTGTAGATTGAGTTGTAAAAGATGTATAATAGTGGGGAACGGTGGAATCCTGGCCAATAAGTCACTGGGCTCCCGTATCGACGAGTACGACATTGTAGTGAGGTGAGTATTCATGCAGTACAACCAAAGAAAACGTTTACAGACCGTGTGTTTGGTGTGTGGTGTAATTATTTACAACAACAAAAAACGATCCTTACTATGTGAACATTGTTCAGATCCTAATCGAAAAGGTCTGGCTGGTGGTGATTTTTTAAATCGTAATCGAAAAGATCTGGTTGGTTTAAAAAAAGAAAGAAAATCCTGCCGTGTCTCCGTACACCTACTGAGAAATCCGTGTATGTCTGTTTCTATAGAGCGATGGCATGATATCCCTTGTTCTTTTCTGATAATCCAGGAAATAACGAGTGGATAAAAACCGCAGCGTTTGATTCTGTTCAGCTCTTTCACTTACATTGCAAGTATAACAAATCTAATAAATTGAATCCAAACAAAAAAATACAATTAAGTCTCTTTGTATATGTAAACATTCCCAGTTCCAAAAAATTCTTCTCCAAATCCACTTCCAATCTTTTCCATGTGTCACACCATCAGACCGAATCTGTTCTACTTTTTCTCCAATATCCGATCCACCTTTTTTCTTTTCTCTGGTTTCACCAGAATCTCAGGAATCCTGGGGTGTCGGATCGGTGCCGTCTTTTATTGTATATAATGGGCATCGGTGTTTCAAACATATTTCTAAATATTTGTTTCTTTTCAGGTTAAACCAAGCTCCGGTGAAGGGTTACACACGTGACGTCGGTACCAAAACCACCATGAGGATAACGTACCCTGAGGGAGCTTTCCAGAACAAAAGCCATTACGAGAAAGACTCTCTGTTTGTCTTCATGGCCTTCAAACCTGTCGACTTTAAATGGCTGAGGAACATGATCTTCAGGGAGAAATTGGTGAGCTCCACTTTTACCCCTTTTCCACCAAAAAGAACCAAAGTTAGTTCCACTGGTGAACCTTCTAAGAACCGGTTTGCCTTTCCATCGGTTAGAGAGCCGTCACAGAGACGAGTGTGACGTCACTGTATACGTGTCACGTTACACAGCGATGTTAGCGCAGCAGCGACAAACACAACAACAATGGCGGATGTTGCTTTACTGTTAATGCTCATGGCTTTGTGAACCTACATTGGCATCCAAACGCGGTGAATAAAACGTGTACGTGCGGCTCTGTATAATCTGTATAAACGGAGGTTGTAATCGATAAAGTACATAATGTTATTTTATCATTAACACAGAAAAACGTTAGCCTTAGCATGTAGCTACCTACTATCATGTGTGCTGATAACTGATCATATTACGGTAAAGTAAAAGTGTATTAAACATTAGTATACTTAAGGTACATTATCAAACACGCTAACAGTAGCCCCGCCCACAGCCCCGCCCACAGCCCCTGATTCGAGTGGTTCTTAAGTCTAGACCAGCAACGTTTTGGTGCTACTTAAGAACCACTTTTCCTGGTTCAGAGCCGGTGCTTTGGCGGTCGAAACAGAAAGAACTGGTTCTAAATTAGGCTCCGAACCTGCACTCGAACTGCCTCGGTGGAAAAGGGGCATTAAATTATGTTACTTGACCTGTGCTGTGGGAACATGTTTGGTTTAAGTTTTGTGATTCCTCAGTCGTTTGCTCAGGATACGACACGGTAAGTAACATTAGCGAGTCGTTTGTACTTTTGTACGGTTTGGGATTTTGTAAGGTGAGTCTGAAGGAAACCACAAATGTTGGTGATCTCCGAAGAAACGGAATCACCTGTGAACAAAATGACATAATTTTTACTCGAAACACAAATCCTGCCAGAATAGAGCTTCAGACAAAAAAACGTATAAGCTGCAGGTCATGATTTATTGCATGTTATTTTTGAAAAGTTCTCAGTCGGTTTTTGGCAGTCTAAAAGGTTCACAATACAAAGGTGTGGGTTTTACTTTCTGCACGATTCAAACAAAGCTTATTTCAAAGCTTGTTTCACTTCATGGGCTAATTTGCTCTTTGCGCTTATCTTTGGTGCGTCACTTGACCGCAGAGAGTTCATTAGATTTATCTTTCTGAAGCAGGATTTTGAAAGCCTTGTATTCCAATTATGGTGCCAAAAGAATTTCAGTAAGAAGTGCAGTATTGAGAGAACTGTTTATTTTCACTTTTGTGTGGTTTTTGACAACAGCATGGCCGGGTGACTGACGTACGGCGAATTAGGGGTCAGTCTGGCTGAATGACTTTCCTCTTATCTTGGCAGGGGAAGGGATGGCAATTTTAATAGCTCTGCTCTCATCCCACTTCTTATCACACAAAGAACACACATAAGCATTTCGTTTTTCCTCTTAGTTTGCAACCATCGAGGGGGTATCTCAAGGGCAATTGGGTGTCATTAATAAAGCTCTGTCAGGTCATGGTATCAAGATAGGGTTTGGGGTAGGGCTCATTTTTTCAGCTTATTCTATAAAGCTCCACTGTAGACGTGTTACACTCTCTCTCTCTCTCTCTCTCTCTCTCTTTTTTTTTTCTTTAATTTTTTGGCCAAACCAGTGTCTAGAAGCTGTGCACTCGAGGAGCTCTGAGCCAACGCAGCTGTGTGACTTTAAGGGAGCGACAGAACGAAGGAATTTTAACAGGGGGACATTTGTCAGAGTGCAAGAGGCTCGGCGGAGGAAGTAAAGTAGCAGGCTGTTTGATTACTCCTCCTCGCCTTTGAAAACGTCTGATCGTTAAGGTACAGATGAAGATAACGGATCTACCCTCCAGCACCCGATAGATTGCCCTTGATCTTATAGTGGCAAGAGCTAGCCAAATTAGGGTTTCTGAAAGTCGCTAATTACAGCCGTTTTAGCCACAATTTGCACTGGTGGCCGCGGACAAATTAACAGGCATTCTGTTTAAAAAACCTGCAAGCCAATGCACAAACTCTACACTCCATTAAACATGTGGCTATCTTAATATTAATCCAGGTTTGAGAATGACTTCCTGTCAGAAATCAAGCAAAAATGGGGTCATTTGCCCCAAAGTTTACGCTAAACATGTGCTCAACTAAACCAGTGCCTTTCTGATCATATTCTAGATGCGAGGCACTGTTTAGTAAATCACACTTTTCACTCTTCCACAATACCAAACAAGCCCTAATACCAAGACGTATTAAAATAGATTATATAAATAAAAGTCTTTTTAGGACACACCCACGTATGTATACGGAAAACCGCCGGTTCAGGTTTAAGTCTGTAGATTAACCGATGATCGTATTTCTGATTCCGATATTCGTTGGTTTGTAATTGACTTTTTTGGAAACAGGAGCACACACACAGCTGTAACCGTTGTTTAGAGACAGCGAGTCTACGACGTGACCTGGCGTGTGTGTATTAGGCTTGTAGGAGTATCGTGTTTAAAGTGGCTCCCTTAACTATCTGTCACATGACAAATGAGGGCCATCGCATTCGTGCGTCCGTAATGACGGATGATTCTGAGCGTCGTGGCTTTTTCCACATGAATTATTACCAGCTTGGAGAACATCATTTTCTTTTCTTTCTTTTTTTTTTTCTTTTTTTCTTTTTTAATTAGTGTGTTAACGTAGCGGTATTCGAGCGCTCGGTGAAACTCATTTGTCTACTACACATCCTTTCGTGCAGATGAAACATTTTGATCATACCAAATAAATAATAGAGCCTGAGTTTAATCATACATAATCTCCTCAAACACACTGTAACCTTGGCGACGGTAAGTAATTTGTCTCAGGCTTTAGAGATGCAATAACACAGACCAGTCTTGCTTAAAACTTCTTGGAAAACAGTCAGCACTACTGAGAATCCCGTGTCAAATGGATGCGAACGCAGCAGCCTTCGCTGGCTACCTAGCGGAGAAATACGATGCGACCGATCACGTCCGCATCGCGATGCTGTTTTCGACTCACCTGCACGACGAGTCGGAAAAGCCGCGAGAACACCAAAGCGTGTGCGGCTGTGTGGACAATTACCTTTAGAAAAGCTTGCTTTTAGATTGGGATCTAATCCTCGGCTAGCAGTCCTCACTCTCTCCCACACTCAGTGGCTGGTGGGAGCTTTGATGTGATTACTTTCAGCACTGCTTTGTGTAGCGTGGATCCTTGACAGGTGGAAAGAATGCAAGCCTTTTCATTGCCTGTGTGATGAAAAAAAAACTGTTGAAGGCATAAGAAAGTGATTCTTGCGCAACTTCCAGCGACTCACCTGACTCAACAAGAAAGGTATTCTCGAAACAAGATGATCCACGGACTGTGTTCAGGACTGGGATTTTTAAGTAGTGTCTCTTGTCTTTTTATCTACGTTCCCTGATACAGTAGGACATTTTGTGCCTCTGGGACAGGACTTACTTTTTGATTTGTACAATTTCCAGACTCTGAGGCAAGTCAGTGTTCATGCCCATATTCAGACTTGACTCATACTGTGATATGAGTGATGTCTGAAAACTACACAACATCGTGATTGACCTTAAAAACAATTCTCCTGGAAAAGGATAATGGAAAAGGCAAAGGGAAAGTGTGCAGAATGAGAGAGGGATGTACTAGTAGTGCTGATATCTTGCACTTTGTACCCTCTTAATCCAGGTGAACTTTGATATGTGATTCCATGAACCATGAACATGTGAGCCAAATGGAGAAGCTGCCTTTTACTAACTACCTGCTCTCCCAGAAATGGATATTGTATCATCCATACATAAAACGGTCAAGCTGAGTGAAGAACACAGCAAAATACAGCAAAATCCTTCGTAACGTTCAAAATGTCTTAGGGGCTTTTTACACCTGGTCACTTCCTGCGTTTTCTGTGATCCGATAGCTTTCAGACGGTAAAAAGACCAGGTCTAAATGCCCTCCGAAACGTTTTGGAGACGGATATAAATCCGATGGTTCAAACCCCTTCAGGAGGTGGTCTGGGACGCGTTTCAGATGAAACTGGACAGGTGTAAATGCATGTGGTTGTTCGAGCCACATACGTCAGCGCTATACTCCTCCCAAACGGAAGTACGTCACTCGCAGGTGATCTTTCACCCAGGCGTCTCGTCGGGGCTTAAAACGCGCTGCTGCCGCCATCAAAAATGCAGCAAACAGTAAACGCTGTTTTTTGTAGCATAAACGTCGTAACCAGTTTTTTCGTCTTCTTTTCGATCGTGTTCTGAAAACCGCATACACCAAAGTGTGTTCCGTTTCAATTACCCCAGAAATGAGGTAAAATATATTTGCATTTTGGGCGGGAGCAGAAAGATCGGATCGATATCCGATTCGCCGAGACGTATTTATGTGGCCTGATGTAAATCGGACAGTTTTAATATATCAGATAGCTATCGGATCAGAGACGACACACGAAGTGACCGGGTGTAAAAAGGCCCTAAGGCGACGCGGTGTGTGATCTACAATTGACCATCAGGACTACATAGAGTTCATTCACATGGACGCTTTGCGAATATCGTGTCTCGGTTTCTTCATTGACGTTGCTTGACTCAGGCAGTTGGAATTCATCTAAATGCCTTGTTTTCGACATGTGCAGCGACGTATTTCAGGGATGAACCTCTGTTCCCATCTGGACTACTCATATTCTTTGATATTTTACTGAAATGGTGGACACAAGTTCATATTTAAAATCTTGGAATGAAGATATCCATGACGGCGCTCATCGGTCCGTTCAGCATTGCACTACTGGAACATATCTTTCTGTGTTACTAACCCAAACTGTCTGTTGGCCACACAGGCTTTCTTAATAAAAATTTAATTAAAAAAATAAAACTGGACTTCTGATTACACTTGCGAATGGCAGGAGCAGCGAGGACTTTGAGGGTCTTGTCAGCAATCATAGCATTTCAAAGGACTTTTTTCTCCTTTGCATTTCTTGCATTTTCTTTTATGTTTTCTTAATCAATACCACCCAGAATGAGCGTAGATCTGTTATGGGTTCTGCTTATGAGCCTAAAACACTTGCCTTTCTGGCAATCTATTGTTGTCACTAGAAATCAGTTAAAGCTCTCTGTGATTACAGTAAACTAGAGTAAAAGGTTCCAGGGCTCTTCAGGAATGTACAGGTCTGTCAGAATAAGATTCGCTCACCTTCATCACCTGCCATGGACTTGTTGTTCAAAGACCTCAATAATGGAGTGTAAGATTAATGCATATGATTATTTGGCAATAATTATAGATTAAACCAAAGTCGTTGCTGCTCATGCAGACCTTGTTCACTCGTAAGCTCACCAGAAACTCTTACAGTATGTATCATTAGAATGGAGCACAGCCATGGAATGCTGTGGAACCTTCTAACCTATAGTTCTTCTTTTCTTCATCAACACAAACATCCTTACAGATTTCAGGATCTCAGGAGCTTTACGTTGTTTTTCCATTGCAGAACAATTTACAATAAATCGATCTGGATGGATTTCAAATTAAAGTATTTTTTTCTCAACTGGAAACTATTAGAACATCACTAAAATGAGCATCCATGCTTAGATGCCTGAGGAATTGACCGTGCTCACCCCGGCATTCTCACAAGAAAGTTCAGCTCAAATCCCCAGAATGCCTCATGCCTCAGAGGTTCATTCTACGAGCTCTTAACATTAAGAGCCTCCACTGTACCACATGTTCTTCTAAAGAAGTGCAAGGGCACACGTTTCCCACCCAGGATAACCCCAACGAGTCGGGTAATCAGACAGCTCCAGTCTCAGAAAAAGAAAGCTGTCAAAGTCATTACAAAGGAAAAGAAAATGGGCAAATACCTCAGATTCTTCTGAACAAAGGGAAAACCATCAAAGTATTTAAGGGAATTTCGACCATTGTACTTGGTAACAAGCAGCGGGATTTCCTTTTCATGCTCGTGCCCTGCCTCAGATGAGTGCTCCTCCACATGCACTCACCTATCTCCACTACATCCTGAGCATTTATACAAAGGATCGTTGAAAATCTCAGACCCGACCCTCAGCGTGCACAAAACAAGACGCCGTAAGAATACATGCATGTGTTCTATTATGTTGTGCCTAGATTTAAATTAAAGTTGTTTGCCAAAACTATCTACAAATGCTTTAATGCTACGAGTAATCAGAGTGTGGCGACTCGGGCAGCAGGGAGCACATCTGTCCCACAGCATGCCTAAGCCTCTTATGGGCAGATTTGCAACGCAGTTTAGTCAACTAGAGTGACTACCATAAAAGCTGTTCATTTCTCTTTAACAGAGTACCTCCCAGGTTTATTGACCCTCTAACTGTAACTCTAAAGATAAACAGGAAGCCAGCAAAAAAAAAAAACCTGCTGTGGTTGTGTGCTGAACGCATCTACAAGACACGCTGAGAGGCCGAAGCCCAGTTTTTATTGCCGTTGTACGTTTTCTCTGCTTTGCCAGGCTTCTTGTTTTATGTCATTGTAGGAATTAAGTAGTAGAAAAGACTTCCTTTTTGAGAACTTCCTCTAAATATGGATCAGTGTCAGTTCTCTGAAAGTCCTGAAATTCCCCAAATACCACCAAACCAATCTCATCCTGGATTACACTGTAACCAGTGCAAGGACCTCCTCAAATAAACCACAGAATAAATAATGGGTTTCTTGCTAGCGATGCCCTGCCCGGTGTGGTATATAGCATTGTTTTTGCTTTTTACCTGCAGTGTTCTCTATTTCTTCAAAATGATCTCATTCAGGAGCAAACCCAGACTCGACCCCTTTAAATGTATCTTGAGCAGTTCAGGTGGGTTGAACCCCTAAGACCTAAGAAGCCCATTTGGACATAGGGGTGAACATGTGAAACTTCACACGATCAGTAATGCGAGCTCAGGGTTCAACGAGGGGCATTGGAGATATGAGGTGACAACCCCACCTGCTGCTCCACCATGCCACCAACCCCTGTCTCAACCCCCCACATATACACAGATGATAAGACTCCTCAAATGAGGTTAAATGGTTTAGAAGATGAGGGCCAATATTCCTGAGTCGTTGCTTTTGGTTTCATACTAGAATTCTGCAGGCATCATGACCTTTGTGTTTGTAAAACACCCTCAAAAGACCCTCTACACAATGGCCATATGTTACAGGGTCAGCATTTCTGCATGACCTAATACAAAAACATAATTTGCTCAAGAAAACAAGAATAAATTTAATCCAATTCGATTTTTTCAAGGCCTTTTGGTTCTCTGGAAAAAGGTTTATAATACTCACCAGGATATTCATGTTTTTAAACTTATTTTATTAATCCATTGCAAATTCAATAAACAAAGTGTATTACTTTTCAATTTCCAGCAGACTGCTGGACATATTTCAATAATAGGGCATGTGGTTTAGCCTTCTGTTGCTAGCTCACCTATTTCTAAATAATGTTTTCCACCCACATAGATCTCTTCGCCCACTATCTTTCTACCATCTACTCGGAAAGTTCAGGTGTATTAACGAGAGGCCTAAAACTGAGACATTGCTCTGCAACTAGTGCTCAAACTTTTGCATAATGCACAGGTTACATGCTATCATGGGAGAAATATAAACAATGTCATTTTTTTTAACACAAACCTTATTGATAATAGTCTGAAATCTCGTATTCCTTGGGGGTTGCACCTGGCTTTATGGTACAGTATTATAAGTGGTGTTATCAGTGGTTTTCCGTTCCGAATGATTGAGATTCTAGGATTAAACATGAAAGAGGTTCGAGCCAACGTTCAGTTTGCTTATGTTGACCTGTGATACCCAAGAGACATGCTAGATATACATCTCATCCATTCTGATTCCAGAAGTCATCCATCCAAACTTGTCCCTATGTGCAAAGGTCTTTGTTGTGGTTTTAGCACAAAGATTCAACATTTTGTTGTTTGCACACACACACACACACACACACACACACATGCACTAAACTTTGACTTGTTTTTCAACGTTAAGTGTTTAAAAGGCAATTACATGACAGCTGAATTTGCTTGAGGAATGGATTTTAGGATTTAGCCGAGTGAGGAATTTACTACTGCCTACAGCTACACAATGAAGTTGTTTACCCTGATTTAAAGTGAACTTCAACTATTTCTGCTTGTTGGGAATAGTTTAACGTAGCTGCTCACACTGTTAACAGTAATGTTATATATATCACGTTAATGTATGAAAGTGCACAAAGAGCTTTATTTTGTGGGGCAGGCACTTATTTCCAGGGATTTCAGAACAGCGTAACAGATGTTGCGTCATCGGGTAGGCGTGGCCTATTTAATAATCTAAACCTAACCGTAGTTTTCGGTTGTTTATTTGTTTTCTAAAATAAACCTGTATGACTGTTTTGTCCTTCGTAGTATGCTGTTGTTGTTGTTTTTGTTTTTTTTTTGAAAGAGGGCGTTTTTCCAAGACCGTCGGAAACACGCCCCTTTACATCGTGGTAATGAAACCCCTGGAATTTAGTGAATGCCTTGTTTCATGGAGCGATCCATGATTTTCCCACTTTGTTGCAATGCGCCAAGCTTGAAAATGTTCTAATTCTCTTCCGATCAGAGAAGTTCTAGCTGAGGCACTCCCAGTCCTCAGTGTAAATGTTCTCAGTTTGAGGATAGCTGTAGATGAGGCCCGTGATGTTTATGGGGTGATTTAACACTCGGTGTCCATGTTGGAAGCTTGTTAAGCGTGCACTGGAGTCATACACAGAGACATCAAGCCTTGCTGCTTTATTGGACCGATCAGTTACAGCAAGACCCTCATTTTGATGACAGAATTGGTCGTTTGTGAACCCTGTACTGAAAATGAATTGTAGTTTAGAGAGGAGAGGTGATCAATCAGAGGCTCTTTTTCCCTACTTTCCGCAGTCGTTTGGTTGGCTGCGGTTCCCCAAAGGAATTCTGGTAAGAGGTGTGTTTGCACTAGCGCTAGGCAAGACTGGAAGAGGACTGGAAGAAGACTTCAGTGCTGTGTTTAGAATGGCCATGTTTAACTTTGGTCAGAGTCTGGTTCATGTTACGTCCCCAGCAAAGTCCAAATGAAAGTAGCTGTCATAGAGGAAGTCGAAGTATTTAAACATTACAAATAGCATATTGCTGAGAGAATGCTACTTGCACTGCGTATCAATACATTACGTTACTTCTTTCAACTTGGATCATTTTATTGAGGATCTGTGCACAGATGATGGGGTAATATTTAGTTGTCCTCTGGCATCTACTGTATGCGAATGTAAAAAGGTTGTTTTGTTATAATGTTGGATCAGAAGTGTATTTTGGTTGGTTTTTAGCTTAAACAGTGGAACTGTCAGCTGAACAGACCACATGGAAGTGACAATTTGAATGGGCTTTAAAATATATAAAACATCTCATGTTTTGAGAAAATATTACGTAATAAAACGGTTCATGAAGACTATGTTTAGAATGGTAGTAAATAAGTCCAGTGATGCCTACTACTTACTAATATGAGAAGAAGCAGCATCTTTTCCCCAGCACACTCTGTTTGCATGGCTATTCCTTGAGAAGGAATGTATAAGGAGCTCCCAGAGGAATGCTGTCAGGCCTGAGTGATTGTAAAGGAATCAATCCATGGCATTCCGTGTTATCCATCTTAAGACAACCCATTTCTCACTTTATACTAAATACCTCTGGGGTCAGGTTTCATATACCATTGCAAGGCCTACATGTTCACTATTGTTATTTAGGACGATCCCGGAGAGCAGGAGTAAAACAACACATTACATACTGGCCTTGAGCGCTGTCTATTTGGCCAGGCAGAGTTATACATGATCTACTTTTGCCATATCTTATTTTTTTACACATGCTCATACACCTGTTTGACGTTGCATCATTCCGTAGACTTTGTGTTGTGCCGCTTGTTAAGCCAAACCCCCCTCGTTGACAGGAGAGATGATTTGTTCTTGCTGTGGCTTGCACTAGGGCGGCGTTTTTTTTTTTTGTTCAAAGCCATTTGCCAGGCTCAATGGTTGTTCCCATTATTTGACAATATCAAAGGCAGTGTCTTCTTATTTGAACAGGTGACTCCCATTAAATCAGATGACCCAGCTGGCACTCAGCCAGCAGCCCTGTTTCAGCTCTGCTGAGCCCAGTGTTAGGAGCACTAATGCTTGATGATCTCAATGTGAGGCTGCCGATTGAATAATTGCTCAGCTATGCCACTTGGCCAGTCTCCTGAGTAATTGGTATCAACCTGGGGGCCACTGCAGATCCTCAAACACCCGTGGAGGTCAGGATCTCATTCATCTATTTCCTGTGGGCCTGTCCAACATGGATGTAGTGCCTCACTTTTAATGAAATCCGTCCCTGTGATCGGCCTCCAGTCACGTCCTTGTGCATCAGTATGCAGTGATGGCATGTTTGACATGTTCTCTCATGTTTATGGAAGAAAATGTCACGTATTGAACCTTTCATGAAGGAATTCAAATTTAATAATGGCCATCTAGAAAAAAAAGGTGTTGAAAAACGTGTTGATTTGGCTCATTTTGTATTCAGCACTCGCGTCAGTCTTAATAAACCTGTCTAAATGTGGTGTCCGTCTGTCTTTGGATTTTCAGAAAGGTACTGAGGGCTTTTGGAAGTCTGTGGCTCAGAATGTGCCCAAGGATCCCTCTGAGATAAGAATTCTCAACCCTTACTTCATCCAAGAAGCTGCCTTCCAGTTCATTGGCCTGCCGCTGAACAATGGCCTCATGGGTAAAGGGGTAAGTGTCAATCTGATTGTAATTCTCAAACATAAAAAAATATAAATGTGTTATAATGAAGGTTTTTATATACCTGGTATCATTATATCTTTTTTACTCCTTTTTCACATATTCGAAAGTTACATTTAAGACGCAAGACATTTTTTCATGTGCCACCATTAAAACATCATATTGTTTTGTTACTTCAAATACATTGACCACAAGTTTTGGAGGAGAACTTGACCTTCATGGAACTGTTCTCGCTGTTGAGGGTCCAGTTGGGTGGGTTCATACTTGTTGAACCAAAATGGCAGCATGCCCCTTAAAGCCAATTTTATGGAAATGGGGGTCACAGGAAGCCCTGGGCGGAAGCCCTGGGCACATGTTTCCTCAAATGGATTGTAATTACCTCAAAAGTCACCATAGGTCAAACACAGCATGGCTAATCCTCCAGATAGGAGCAACTAAAGCCCAAAAACTGTGTCCAAAGCAGTCCAGGTCATTCAATGCCTTTGTACTTCAAGAACTTTTTATTTAAGGGTAAAGCAAATCTAGATATGAGTTAATTTTATTGAAAGGCTGATCTAGGAACTGCTGTCCACTTTAATGAGTCCATCTTGATCAAACAGAATCCTTTAAAATGAGATTTTTCATAATATTATATAACTTTCTCTGCCGTTCTGCAATTTAAACACACCGTGGGTATTTAGGAAATGCCTGCTATTGTGTTTCATCTGGTTGTGATCTCTGCCATTACTCTTCTTTTTGGCTGCCTTCCGAAGACTCCAGCAATAAGTAAACACATGCATTGCTCACATATACTACATAGTCTTCAGGGGCGGTCCACGGGTAGCAGCCTCACTGGGCAGTCATAAAAGATGTGTGTTTTACATGCCTCGAGTTTCAAAGACAAGGGTTATGGAAAAAAAATTGCTCCACTGGGAACTTGAAGAGAAGAGACAAGACACACCGATTCAGGAAACGAGACTTCAACGAGCTTCTATTCACGAAACCTTACCTGGTTTGTTTCTTGAAAAAGACTACGATCTGCTTGATAAAGCTGTCATCTGTCAGGTTTTTCTGGAATTTGCAAAAATAGGATTGGGAAGTATTGAAGTTGACCATCTCGTGAAGATCGGTGCCCTCTTTGAACTGCAGAAACATGTGCAGAGCATGTGGAGCTGCCCCACCAGGCCCCTGAGGGTTTGTGGGTAGGAGGGAAGCTGTCCCATACGGTACTGATCATTGTGGGACACACTTAGACACATCCTTCCCCCTCTCTGAGTCCTCCTAACACTCACCTGCTGGGGGTGGGCTTGCTGCCCAAATCTTACTCTTGATTTGTGTGTGTATATGTGTGGGCCTGGGCAAATCATACCCCAGGCTGTTGCAAGCTAATGATTTTGAATGGTTACCCACCCCTGGGAGACGAGGAAGCGGAGGTCTGCCTTCTGGAAATTGGTGTGTCATGGGCAGGGGGTGCATCTCAAGATGCACCCCCCTTCTGGAAATTGGTGTGTCATGGGCAGGGGGTGCATCTCAAGATGAGTTAACAGTTGCTGGCGTGAACAAAGCCAGGTTTCCTTACATGCACCCAGCTAGCCAGCCAGCTCATGTCAGGAGAAAGGGGAAGGGTAGTAATCAACCACAGGCGCTGATCAGCTCAACCAAGGATACTGCATACTTTACCCAGTTCCTCATGTTTTCTTGCTAATCATCACTTTTCTAAGGGCTTGCCCAGGCATTTAGCTTTGCTCAATTCTGGCTACCTTTACACATTTTGTTTAGGAACTGAGCACATAGCTGTTTTTGCAAGTTCTTGAGCGATAAGAACCCCACCACCCAAACCCTGTATACTCACTCTCTGTGGTTTCTACCTTAGGCAAGTGATTTGTGCAAGAACTACAGGCTCAATTTCAGTCAAACCTGGTGGATTGTTATTCTTGCCAGCAACGATCCTAGAGAGAGTCTGATCATTTTTGCCACACAACATGGACAAAAAGTGCTTTTAATTGTTTCATACAAATTTTTAGAATAACTCGCGCTAAGTTTAGAAAAGCTATTTGACTTTCAATGATCTGAGACTTCCTCATTGCCGAACATCATCGGCATACTTACTAGAAATACAGAGAAGACATTTGCAGATCTGTTGTCGACTATGAAAAAGCTAAACATCACACTTGTTTTTGCAGAACATCCCAACACTTGGTACTGTTGCTATAACAATGGCCCTGCATAATTGCGATGAGGTTGCCGTCGCCGGATTCGGCTACGACATGAACACCCCTCATGCACCCTTGCACTATTACGAGACAGTCAAAATGTCTGCCATCAAAGAGGTACGACTTGTTTTTTTTCCCGCAGGTTTCAGCGTTGTAAATATCGAGACGTCTGTTTAATTTCTGTGTAATATTTGAACAGGTGGGTCACACTTGGTTTTTGAAGTGCAGCCCTTTATCTGACCTCTTGTTTAACTATATAATAAATGGAAGAGTGTAGCAACAATATAATACGCTAACTAAAACTGCCTTCTTTTCTCGTCTCATCTTTGCCATGTTGTTTTTTCAGCCCAGCCCTGATTAAGATAACATAAAAGTCATAAAAAGTCCTTTTTGCCGTTTGACTGGGCTGTAAAAATGTAAATATTGGATGTTAATGCGCTGACTGTCTGAACTCACTCGTCTAACACCCATCTGATGTCCAGAACGGCATTCACTAAATTCCAGGGCTTTCGTTACCACGACGTAAAGGGGGCGTGTTTCCGGAGGTCTTGGAAAAACGCCCTCTTTCAAAAAAAAACAAAGAAACAGCATACTACAAAACAGTCATACATGTAGATTTATTTTAGAAAACAAATAAACAACCAAAAACTACGGTTAGGGTTAGGGTTAGATTATCAAATAGGCCACGCCTACCCGATGACGCAATATCTTTTACGCTGTTCTGAAATCCCTGGAAATAAGTGCCTGCCGTCCAGAACATCACTGACATATTTTATACATTTTTAGAAATCCGAAAAAAAAACCCTGTAGCTTGTCTAATTGAACACACAGATTGGTCAATAGTTACATTATCAAGCTGTGAGTCAGATTTGGGCCACAATTGACTTTTTACTATGTCAAACCAAACACTGGGTGAGTAACCTCACAATAACAGAAACCTTCTTGTAATTTCTGCAACATTTGTTAGGATCCTGAGCTGTTTAAGTACATCTTGTTTATCAAGTGAGTCATTGCGAGGGCAGTTACCACTGGAAAGTCCACAGCCCTCTCTTCCGGCAAAACAGAATTCACTTCTCTATCTATAGACACTTAGGAAAGTCTGTTCATTACAGCCTCACTTCTCCTCCAAGCCATAAGATCCTGAGGAGACTCGGACTTCTGTATCGAGTCCATTCCGAAACCTTCGCTTTTGGATTTGCGCACTTTACTGTGAATACAGTGCGATAGATTCTATAGACCCAGGAACCCGGACGAGAGACTCGACTGATCAGCATGACACCAGGTTGTTCCCACACGGCTTTAGGGCCTCTAACCGGAATATGGCCGAGGATCTGAGTTTCACTGTAGTTGAATCTTAGCCAAAATATTTGTGAGAAGAAAACGATTCGTTTAAATATGACATTCTAATATTCGGGTGGTCTGCTGTCCGGGGATCGGTGTGGAGAAACAAACTGCACCAGGGCTGGTATCTTTCTTTCAGTCTCATTTGGTTTAAAACGAACAAACAAAAACAATTGCAATACACAATTGTGTTCCATGGCTATGTTCAGAACAGTTTACTTGTGTTTGAATTGAACACATCGGTACTCGTATCACTCATATCTCCTGACTCTAAGCTCTCTTTTGTTGCTGAATATAACAAAACAGAATGTTAGCAAGCAGCAGACTAAATACAGAAATATGAACCTAACCTTTCTCTGTTTATCCTGTAGTCGTGGACTCACAATATCTCTAAGGAGAAGGAGTTTCTCCAGAAGCTGGTGAAGGCCAACATCATCACAGACTTGACAAAAGGGATCTGATCGTCAGAGTGTGGATGCTTCTAACACAGAGCAAGAAATCGAGGATGCTGGGAAATTCGGAGAACCTCGAGGTGTACGGCTGCAGGTGGAGACGAGGGGGACGTGATATAACTGAAAACACGCATATGTGCCTTCTGACCGAAAAGCTTCGTCCGACCTGGGTTCTGTCCTGAACATCTGGAGAGACTGGCTTTTCCACATCGTTCCTCTGTTCCACGTCGATCCTCGAGTTCGAATTTGAGGCATGCGTAATCAAAGACCCGAGAGGTGACGAACAAAAAAAAATGCGCTTGACGCAAGAACTAGACTGATTGTGCCAAACGTACCTCTTTGGAGGAGAAAGATCTCCTCTACAACATGAATGTATTCACTGTGTAGATTCGACCAGTTCTTAGTGTTGTTTTATCACCACGCCTTCGTTTTTCCGTCCGCTCTGCGCCATTTGCTTCACGCGAGGGTCGAACGTCGGCCTTCGTCTAGCGACACAAAGTGTATTATTAAGAACGGATAGGATGCCTATTCTTTTCTCTCTCTCTCTTTTTTTTAAATTATTTATTAAGTGACTTAAGGTCTCTTTAATCTGAGAATTTTTAATGTTTTACTCTGTTCAACGGAAGGTTTGGTGTTTTATTAATTATTTAATTTTAATTATTTGATCTCTTTTTTTTGTTGTTGTTTTTGTTTCATGACATAAAGTCTACAAATCACTTAAGACTGCAGCTGAACAGTTCCTCTAATTCATGGTTACTCCAAGCTGCCCTGCTGTTCGTCTCGTGCCTCTGCGTGTCGAACGGCTTCCTGCTGAAAGTCCCGGCGGTCTGGAAATCAAAAATGCCTGAAAATACAATCGTTTTTACTTTTTTGATAACATGATCCGCTTTGCCCGGTCGACAGTTATTTTCCGAAATGTGTTGCCTTTGTACTTTTTCGAAGCGTCGTCGTCTGTATTTTTAAAACTTTATATTGAGATCCGTCACAGCGGTCGTTTGTAATTTCATAAGCTGTATATTTTTGGTGAATGGACATAACGTTCTGAATCACAGTCAGGGGAAAAGGAACCTTGCCATTTATTTTTTTTATTTTATTTTATTTTATTTTTTTGCATTTTGTCGTTTCTTTTGTTCGTTTTGTTTAGTTTTGCACAGCAGATATTATCACGTTGCAGCTTTAGAGATTCACAGCAAACAAGCCAAAAGTGTGAGGAGCTCCACAAGAGAACATCACATAAAACAAAAGGTTTATAGAAACACACATGTTAATACAGCAGCTGACAAATCATTAGCCCAGTCACCCCGGTCTTTTATAAGCTCAGTGTCCGTCAAAGTGACAGAATGGCTACATGCTCACATGCTGGTTTGTCTGCGTTAAAGTACTTAGCTAGTTAACCTGTTCACCTTATGTTATTACGTTACGCTAACCGCCGCTCTTTACCCTCGTCAGTTGGGTTTCCAGGATAAAGCACTAGACTGGCAGCACGCTGGAGCTTTTACTTACGTGGTGAGCTAGATAATCAACCGTATGATCTGTCCGCTCTGTAACACAAACCAATCCGTACAACTTAAGCAGTAGCGGTGTCGCTAGGATAAAATAAATCAACGACTTTGGAAATCAGCAGCTCCTGTGAGCTTCATCTCAGCAAGGGGGAAATATGACTGGAAACGAACAGAAATGGGTAAATATGTGAGGTTTGTCTCCGAACAAACCACAGCATCAGCAGTTAACAAAACGTAAAGAAGTGATTTTTTGTTATTATATATATAAATATATATAAAATTTGTCTTCAGAGGCATAATAAATGTGTCGGCCATTTTGAAGTTTTGGAAAGTGTATATATCTTAGCCGAGTTTGACCTTCCTTTGTGTATTTGTGATCAGTATATCGGTCCGATTTTGATGTAATTTACTAACACACACAAACACACACAACAAAAAAAAACCCAGAAAGAGAAATAAATTTGTATGGAGCAAGTGGACTGGTCAAACTAGGCTAAGCATATCGTATTTATTATGTTTGGAGAATTGTGTAATACTGGATACAGAGTATCTGAATCTCATGCCAAAGACGTGTATGCAGTAATGTAGTATTATTAAGTGCTTCCTAACCTGTGTCCTGATGTCTGTCAGCACTTCAACACCACAACAGAGCGTTCTTCTAAACCGTGGACTCCTTCAACGTTACTGTATTGCCTTGTAAGAGATTTCTGTTGGGTTTTTTTTTTTTTTTTTTTGGACAAATCATCATTTAAAGCAGCTACAGCAGCATGAAGAGCGAGCGATCTATCAGATTTTTGAGAGACCTGGAAAACAACTGATCATCTAGTCATCCAGAGCTGATCATCTTGTCATCCAGAGCTGATCATCGTGTCATCCAGAGCTGATCATCGTGTCATCCAGAGCTGATCATCGTGTCATCCAGAGCTGATCATCTTGTCATCCAGAGCTGATCATCGTGTCATCCAGAGCTGATCATCGTGTCATCCAGAACATGCATGATAATATCCGACACCTACCTTCACTTATCAGATAGGTGGGACTGTGTCTTATGCTGTCGAGTAACATAAGAAATAAAAAGTGACAAATGGAAACCAAGTGTATTTTAGTTCTTTTTGCACAAACGTAGCTATTTTACGTCAACTATCTACAATCGGGTGGCAAATTCAAGGACACTAAAGGTTGTTATGTTGTTGTAGGAAACCATTTTCTTATCAATGGCACATTTTTGTTCTGTATATAAGATAGAGACATGGGGGATGTGGTAGCCTAGTGGTTAAGGTATTGGACTACTGATCAGAAGGTCATGAGTTTGAATCCCAGGTCCACAAAGCTGCTGGGCCCCTAAGCAAAGCCCTTGACCCTCAATTGCTCAGTTGTATAAATTGAAACAAAAATGTAAGTCACTCTGGATAAGGGTGTCTGCTGACCATGCTCTTCAACACCACCATCCAAACAACAACTCGGTGAACCATGGAATGCACTTCCAGAGATGTAGAATCAATGCCAAGACATGTTAAAGATGTTCTGGTGGCTTGGAGGCCCAGACACCTTGCTAACAAATTTGATGTCGCTTTTACATTCATTTGTCACCCATCTGGATTAAAATGAAAAGAATAATTGATGAAAATATCCACCGTTCAACTGTAATTAGTCAGAAACCGACGGTGGGTCTCTGTCAGACGTCAGTTTGAGAACTGTGTCAGATCTTTTGAATTCTCTAGTAATGCCAGAAGGCTCCATTTTTACAGATCTTTTAGCATTCCATGTTTCACGTTTGAGTATTTTTATTCATTTTTAATGTATGTATAATTGTGTATTTGGACCAGGTGTGCAACCTTTGACCTGTAAAAAAAAAAAGCACATCACCATGTTCAGATTTTCCAGTTTTGTCGAGAGCCATAAACTTCATAAATCTGCCAATCAGCTCATAGGAAAAGATCCATTGCAGTCTAATCCTCCAGTGTAGTGAACTGCAGGCAGAGCATTAACCAGAGCAGCGCTGGAAGTCTCTCCAGTTAGAAGGTTACACCATTATTTAGGTTTTTAATAATTCTTCTCTAATTCTCAGTCCACTCCATATGGAAAATCTGTTTGGCGGTGAGCACCGTGTAATTAAAATGCTCTATTTAATCCCTGGAGTACAAATCTGATTCACAGAGAAGTCTTAAACAGGAAAAGACCACCGAGCGGGACCTGGACGTCCGTTCCTATCACTCTACCAGCACGGAATCTGTGTGAAAGTGGATTTTTTCTTCTCATTTGCTCTTCGGTTTTGTGAGGATCTAGTTTCATTGGAGTGGCCCCACAAGACCCTTAACGTCAACCCGTTCTCGGCTCCAACAGGCGCTTGAGCAGATGTGCTAGAGCATCTAACTCTAAATCCCTTTAAAGGCCAGGCTTTGTTGTTCATCCTGTTATTAAAAATGCCAGTGATATACTATTTCTTTTTCTGGCATCAGGACTCCATCTCGTGTTATTCTGGCCGATTTGCCAAAGTGACTTTACAGAGCTGACCAAACCTCCTGAGATTCTCACATCCCTTCTCTCATGTCTTATAGATGTTACACTCCGCTGATGCAACCCTGAGCCACCGCCGTGTAGTTACTCTACTCTACTTAACTCTCCGCAGTAAAACTATCATGTGCTGACGTTTTAATTTGCCCTGACAGACGTCCACACCACCCTCTCCCCTGCTTGTTATGAAAAATCTCCTCACGGGCCAAAGCTCGAAACCTCACCTCCCTATAAACATAAACGTACATTCTCCTCTCGAAATAATTTCAAACACACAGCAACCCACAATGACATTCACAGCGTACTTCATGTCAAACATTTTAAGCGTGTTTAAGTGACACGTTGCGACTTGTCCGGTTTTGGTGACTGTTTGTTCTTGTCTTGGAAAGTACATGAAGCATCCGCTTGCTGAAATTGGCCAGATGTTTGAATCTGAACCAAAAGCATCGATCGAAAAGGATGTACAGACGTGAATACGTCCACCAACTAGCAAGCACCCAAACAATCAGCACCACAGATTTTCTAATCGCCTTGCCGTAGTCTAAACTACATTTCCCAATTTAGCCATCAGGAAACTGCCAGATGGTCCACATTTTTGCCAGAACCAAGCAATCAAGCAGCTAAATATTCGGTTCAGGTGTGTTCAGATCTGGATAAGAGCAAAAATGTGGACTGTTGGGGGTTTCCCTAAGGACTGGGTTTGAAAACATTGGTCCAGGGCGGAATGCTGCCTCAGATCCAGGGTTTGATCCGAGATACTATCTGTTTACTATATGTGTGTATTTTTGAATTGTGCCCATATGCCTGTGTTTTTCCTCTCGGTTCTCTGGCTTCTTTTCGTGTCTCAAAAACATGACGGAAAGCACATCTGCTTTTTTCCTAAGTGGGTGAATATGTTTCGTTATGATACCCTGCGACTGATAGTTAGCATTATTTCCTTGCAGGATAAAGCTCTTACTGAAAGTGGATGAAAAGTCTAGACCTCGAGATCTTTGATATGTTATCGTCACATTTTTAATCCGTGTTTTGTTCGATTCTACCCAAGAGTCTCTGCACTCCCAAATTGAGTTTGCAGACTACCGTACTGTTATACTACCGCTCACCAGTACCTTCCAATTTTCCACAAAGCTCCAGTGATCCACTCTGTCAATATTAGAGACAAGCCTTGACCACGGATTTGGTCTTCTGGCCCATGCCTATGATGTTGAGAGCTAGAAAAGCAAACAAAACAGGAAAGAATAGACTTGAATGGCAGGTTTGTCTGAACCCCTGGAGAAAAGATATGAAAGGAACTGAGCAGTTCTAAAGAAGCACAGAGAACCCTTTCGTTCTGTCTTTCACATCTGGATATACTGTATATTCTTTCACCTCCTGCTACGACCCAGCAGGTAATGTAATGGACACTTAGAATAACTAATATAAACACACAGGATCGAACCTTGTTGCAGCTTAATAAACCCATGTTTTTCTTTCAACCACTGGGAGAACTCATGTCAGGTCTGTCACATGATGAAGGTTATTCCGTAATGTCAAGATGACACATTATAGAAGGAAATCCAAGAGGTTTGATCGGAGTCGTGCGTTCTTCATTGTCATTCTTAATTCTACACCATTCATGCTGGAGACACACCTTTCTACATCCCCTTGTGAATACACACCTTTCACTAGTTCCCTAGTTCTGGGAATTTGGGTATACAATTGCTACAGGGCTTAAGCAGAAATGTCCTTTTAATTTTTTTACTCTTATTTGCTGATGACTGGCAGCTTACTGGAAACGTGGATGACGTGGATGCCGTATCCCGGTGCTGTGCCGAGATTTACTCATCTGGAGTAAGATTAAGGAACAGATCTCTTTCTACACCCCTGAGCCATTTTATTATGTAGGCTTCCTGTGTAGGTTTTATTGTAGGTGTGAAGTTACAGATTGTAGCTCATTTTCCATCCTCTCTCTACTCTGGCCAGCGGTACAAAAGGATGTACGAATTTTTAAGGAAATTCTGAAAGTTTTCTGATATTGGAGAGGAAAGTAATGTGTTGAAGTCGTATCAAAGAGCACCAACGAAGACGGACAAATAGAACTGCTCTCTCACTGATATGGGACGTTCTGGAAAGCTCTAGTTATACGTTGTGTGTTGTACAGTAAGTACATAAAGACAGCTCGGAGAATTAAAAAGTTTTCTCTAAATCGCAGTGGGATGGATTGAAGACAAATTGTTTTGTTTTTTGTTTTTTGTATTTTCCCCCATTACTAATCTGAACAGAAGACATGGGGGTAGGAAGACTCTTCAGAAAGAAACACGCCGGACCTTGTAAGTATGTGTTGTTGGTGCTTGAGATTGTTGTTCCAATGCTTAGCAGCTTCTGTTCAATAATGCAAGCTCATGTTCATCACTCAATCTGACATGCAGCTTTTTTTAAGCCAGGTGTCTTGTTATAGGCCCATGCAGGGTTCTGCTTTGGTACTGACAAGGAGTCATATTTCACTTCTTGCAATTCTTAATCTTACTCTAATCCCTTCTTGCTAGTCACGACACGTCACAACAATCGTGACGAAACTTTCCTCGCAGAATAGTCTTCCTCTTTGCACCGTGTGTCCGTCTCTGAGAGCGAAAATACCCAGGAATCGATGGTAGGTGCAGATTCGTCTGAAAGAAATCTTTACCTGGTGAAAGTTCTTCTCCTGACACTCGCAGGAGTACTGTACTCGCTCAATTCCTGGAACAAGTGCAAATTTGTAAATGGTTGCAGTTTTATTGTGACTGCTTCAGGACGTGTCACGAGGACGTGATTTACGTTCGCATGCATGCATTGTTGGTCTGGTCTATTAATAGTGCTCTGGGGAACCTCCCTGCATTTGTCATGACGTTTTTTCTTGTTGAGAGGAACGCAAGCGAAGCCTTGTTTACCTATGGCTTTGTGCACCAGTCCTGGTGTTGTGCAGTGAAAAGAGAGTAGAGA